>NC_074688.1:44934664-44986177 GCF_029448725.1 Salvelinus fontinalis | reverse complement strand
GAGTGTTGTCCTGCTGGCTGGCAGGGTAGATTGTTGTCCTGCTGGCTGGCAGGGTAGAGTGTTGTCCTGCTGGCTGGCAGAGTAGAGTGTTGTCCTGCTGGCTGGCAGGGTAGATTGTTGTCCTGCTGGCTGGCAGAGTAGAGTGTTGTCCTGCTGGCTGGCAGAGTAGACTGTTGTCCTGCTGGCTGGCAGAGTAGAGTGTTGTCCTGCTGGCTGGCAGAGTAGACTGTTGTCCTGCTGGCTGGCAGGGTAGAGTGTTGTCCTGCTGGCTGGCAGAGTAGTGTTGTCCTCCTGGCTGGCAGGGTAGAGTGTTGTCCTGCTGGCTGGCAGAGTAGACTGTTGTCCTGCTGGCTGGCAGAGTAGTGTTGTCCTCCTGGCTGGCAGGGTAGAGTGTTTGTCCTGCTGGCTGGCAGGGTAGACTGTTGTCCTGCTGGCTGGCAGGGTAGATTGTTGTCCTGCTGGCTGGCAGGGTAGACTGTTGTCCTGCTGGCTGGCAGGGTAGATTGTTGTCCTGCTGGCTGCAGGGTAGGACTGTTGTCCTGCTGGCTGGCAGGGTAGACTGTTGTCCTGCTGGCTGGCAGTGTAGACTGTTGTCCTGCTGGCTGGCAGGGTAGAGTGTCGTCCTGCTGGCTGGCAGGGTAGATTGCTGTCCTGCTGGCTGGCAGAGTAGAGTGTTGTCCTGCTGGCTGGCAGAGTAGAGTGTTGTCCTGCTGGCTGGCAGAGTAGAGTGTTGTCCTGCTGGCTGGCGGGGTAGAGTGTTGTCCTGCTGGCTGGCAGAGTAGTGTTGTCCTCCTGGCTGGCAGGGTAGAGTGTTGTCCTGCTGGCTGGCAGAGTAGTGTTGTCCTCCTGGCTGGCAGAGTAGACTGTTGTCCTGCTGGCTGGCAGAGTAGAGTGTTGTCCTGCTGGCTGGCAGAGTAGACTGTTGTCCTGCTGGCTGGCAGAGTAGTGTTGTCCTCCTGGCTGGCAGGGTAGAGTGTTGTCCTGCTGGCTGGCAGAGTAGACTGTTGTCCTGCTGGCTGGCAGAGTAGAGTGTTGTCCTGCTGGCTGGCAGAGTAGAGTGTTGTCCTGCTGGGCGGCAGAGTAGACTGTTGTCCTGCTGGCTGGCAGAGTAGAGTGTTGTCCTGCTGGCTGGCAGGGTAGACTGTTGTCCTGCTGGCTGGCAGGGTAGAGTGTTGTCCTGCTGGCTGGCACGGTAGACTGTTGTCCTGCTGGCTGGCAGAGTAGACTGTTGTCCTGCTGGCTGGCAGAGTAGAGTGTTGTCCTGCTGGCTGGCAGGGTAGATTGTTGTCCTGCTGGCTGGCAGGGTAGAGTGTTGTCCTGCTGGCTGGCAGAGTAGAGTGTTGTCCTGCTGGCTGGCAGGGTAGATTGTTGTCCTGCTGGCTGGCAGAGTAGAGTGTTGTCCTGCTGGCTGGCAGAGTAGACTGTTGTCCTGCTGGCTGGCAGAGTAGAGTGTTGTCCTGCTGGCTGGCAGAGTAGACTGTTGTCCTGCTGGCTGGCAGGGTAGAGTGTTGTCCTGCTGGCTGGCAGAGTAGTGTTGTCCTCCTGGCTGGCAGGGTAGAGTGTTGTCCTGCTGGCTGGCAGAGTAGACTGTTGTCCTGCTGGCTGGCAGAGTAGTGTTGTCCTCCTGGCTGGCAGGGTAGAGTGTTGTCCTGCTGGCTGGCAGGGTAGACTGTTGTCCTGCTGGCTGGCAGGGTAGATTGTTGTCCTGCTGGCTGGCAGGGTAGACTGTTGTCCTGCTGGCTGGCAGGGTAGATTGTTGTCCTGCTGGCTGGCAGGGTAGACTGTTGTCCTGCTGGCTGGCAGGGTAGACTGTTGTCCTGCTGGCTGGCAGTGTAGACTGTTGTCCTGCTGGCTGGCAGGGTAGAGTGTCGTCCTGCTGGCTGGCAGGGTAGATTGCTGTCCTGCTGGCTGGCAGAGTAGAGTGTTGTCCTGCTGGCTGGCAGAGTAGAGTGTTGTCCTGCTGGCTGGCAGAGTAGAGTGTTGTCCTGCTGGCTGGCGGGGTAGAGTGTTGTCCTGCTGGCTGGCAGAGTAGTGTTGTCCTCCTGGCTGGCAGGGTAGAGTGTTGTCCTGCTGGCTGGCAGAGTAGTGTTGTCCTCCTGGCTGGCAGGGTAGAGTGTTGTCCTGCTGGCTGGCAGCGTAGACTGTTGTCCTGCTGGCTGGCAGAGTAGAGTGTTGTCCTGCTGGCTGGCAGAGTAGACTGTTGTCCTGCTGGCTGGCAGGGTAGAGTGTTGTCCTGCTGGCTGGCAGGGTAGAGTGTTGTCCTGCTGGCTGGCAGAGTAGTGTTGTCCTCCTGGCTGGCAGGGTAGAGTGTTGTCCTGCTGGCTGGCAGAGTAGTGTTGTCCTCCTGGCTGGCAGGGTAGAGTGTTGTCCTGCTGGCTGGTAGAGTAGACTGTTGTCCTGCTGGCTGGCAGAGTAGAGTGTTGTCCTGCTGGCTGGCAGAGTAGTGTTGTCCTCCTGGCTGGCAGGGTAGAGTGTTGTCCTGCTGGCTGGCAGAGTAGACTGTTGTCCTGCTGGCTGGCAGAGTAGAGTGTTGTCCTGCTGGCTGGCAGAGTAGAGTGTTGTCCTGCTGGCTGGCAGAGTAGACTGTTGTCCTGCTGGCTGGCAGAGTAGAGTGTTGTCCTGCTGGCTGGCAGGGTAGAGTGTTGTCCTGCTGGCTGGCACGGTAGACTGTTGTCCTGCTGGCTGGCAGAGTAGACTGTTGTCCTGCTGGCTGGCAGAGTAGAGTGTTGTCCTGCTGGCTGGCAGAGTAGAGTGTTGTCCTGCTGGCTGGCAGAGTAGACTGTTGTCCTGCTGGCTGGCAGAGTAGAGTGTTGTCCTGCTGGCTGGCAGGGTAGACTGTTGTCCTGCTGGCTGGCAGGGTAGACTGTTGTCCTGCTGGCTGGCAGAGTAGAGTGTTGTCCTGCTGGCTGGCAGGGTAGACTGTTGTCCTGCTGGCTGGCAGGGTAGAGTGTTGTCCTGCTGGCTGGCAGGGTAGACTGTTGTCCTGCTGGCTGGCAGAGTAGACTGTTGTCCTGCTGGCTGGCAGTGTAGACTGTTGTCCTGCTGGCTGTTAGAGTAGAGTGTTGTCCTGCTGGCTGGCAGAGTAGAGTGTTGTCCTGCTGGCTGGCAGAGTAGACTGTTGTCCTGCTGGCTGGCAGAGTAGAGTGTTGTCCTGCTGGCTGGCAGGGTAGACTGTTGTCCTGCTGGCTGGCAGGGTAGACTGTTGTCCTGCTGGCTGGCAGAGTAGAGTGTTGTCCTGCTGGCTGGCAGAGTAGAGTGTTGTCCTGCTGGCTGGCAGGGTAGACTGTTGTCCTGCTGGCTGGCAGGGTAGAGTGTTGTCCTGCTGGCTGGCAGAGTAGACTGTTGTCCTGCTGGATTGGACAGCCAAAGCTCTACAGCCAGGAATTCTTTGTCCATGTGTCAGTCAGCTCAGTTCTCTCTCTAAGATACTGTTGGGTTCATCTAATAAGATACTGATGGATTCATTTTAGAATTCTCTCTCTCTTCGTTGGCAGTGAACATGGCTGTCTGCTGTGAGTGGAGAGAGACAGATTGTGTCAGTGCTTACTGACCTGAGGGCTGGACCTGGACTGGGCTACAGAAAGAGAGAGAGAGATGGAAAGGGAGAGGGAGAGAGAGAAAGAGAGATTTAAGAAAGAGAAAGCTGGAATACAGGAAAAGGGGGATGGAGAGAGAAAGAGAAAAATAAATTGAGAGACCGGAGGACGAGGTTAGACGGCGGAAACCAGAGCTTCAGCAGGGATTTAGCTGTGCCAAGCAGGAAGTCTGGAGAACCATAGGACAGACAGGAAGAGTTGTCCCAGTCTGTTCTCTAGTTAAGTCATTGTTTGTACTGCTATAGAGCCAGGCATAGGGCTGGCTATATGAGCGGGTGGGAGGGCGGGAGGAAGTGAGTGAGAGGGAGAGATAGAGGGAGGGAAAGAGAGTTTTCTGCTATAGTTCTCTGCCAGAATGTGTGTCTGGAAATCTCTGAAACTCAAGGCTTCCCCTCTCTTCACCTCTGGATTTACAATCAGACAGTTAATGTTCCGAGAGGAGCAGACCGAGACTGTGTATGGAGAGAGAAAGAGAGACTGTGTTTGGAGAGAGAGAGAGAGAGAGAGAGAGAGAGAGAGAGAGAGAGAGAGAGAGAGAGAGAGAGAGAGAGAGAGAGAGACTGTGTTTGGAGAGAGTGAGAGAGAGAGAGAGAGAGAGAGAGACTGTGTATGGAGAGAGAGAGAGAGAGACTGTGTATGGAGAGAGAGAGAGAGAGAGAGAGAGAGAGAGAGAGAGACTGTGTATGGAGAGAGAGAGAGAGAGAGAGACTGTGTATGGAGAGAGAGAGAGAGAGAGAGAGAGAGAGACTGTGTTTGGAGAGAGAGAGAGAGAGAGAGAGAGAGAGATGCTTTGTTGATTTCAAAAAAGCCTTCGACTCAATTTGGCATGAGGGTCTGCTATACAAATTGATGGAAAGTGGTGTTGGGGGTAAAACATACGACATTATAAAATCCATGTACACAAACAACAAGTGTGCGGTTAAAATTGGCAAAAAACACACACATTTCTTCACACAGGGTCGTGGGGTGAGACAGGGATGCAGCTTAAGCCCCACCCTCTTCAACATATATATCAACGAATTGGCGCGGGCACTAGAACAGTCTGCAGCACCCGGTCTCACCCTACTAGAATCCGAAGTCAAATGTCTACTGTTTGCTGATGATCTGGTGCTTCTGTCACCAACCAAGGTGTGCCTACAGCAGCACCTAGATCTTCTGCACAGATTCTGTCAGACCTGGGCCCTGACAGTAAATCTCAGTAAGACCAAAATAATGGTGTTCCAAAAAAAGTCCAGTCGCCAGGACCACAAATTCCATCTAGACACCGTTGTCCTTGAGCACACAAAAAACTATACATACCTCGGCCTAAACATCAGCACCACAGGTAACTTCCACAAAGCTGTGAACGATCTGAGAGACAAGGCAAGAAGGGCATTCTATGCCATCAAAAGGAACATAAATTTCAACATACCAATTAGGATCTGGCTAAAAATACTTGAATCAGTCATAGAGCCCATTGCCCTTTATGGTTGTGAGGTCTGGGGTCCGCTCACCAACCAAGATTTCACAAAATGGGGCAAACACCAAATTGAGACTCTGCATGCAGAATTCTGCAAAAATATCCTCTGTGTACAACGCAGAACACCAAATAATGCATGCAGAGCAGAATTAGGCCGATACCCACTAATTATCAAAATCCAGAAAAGAGCCGTTAACCTTTCACGAGTATCTACCCCGGGTCCGGGAGCACACCCCACCCCCCCCCCCCCACACTGAGTAGCATAGCCTAGCATAGCGTCACAATTAAATAGTAGCATCTAAATATCATTAAATCACAAGTCCAAGACACCTAATGAAAGATACAGATCTTGTGAATAAAGCCACCATTTCAGATTTTTAAAATGTTTTACAGGGAAGACAAAATATGTAAATCTATTAGCTAACCACGTTAGCAAAATACACCACTTTTCTAACTCCATCAGTTTCTTACTCCATCAGGTGCTATCACCAATTCGGCTAAACTAAGATATTGATAGCCACTAACCAAGAAAAAACCTCATCGGATGACAGTCTGATAACATATTTATGGTATAGGATAGGTTTTGTTAGAAAAATGTGCATATTTCAGGTAGATATCATAGTTTACAATTGCACCCACCGTCACAAATGGACTAGAATAAATACATAGAGCAACGTGTTTACCTAATTACTAATCATCAAACATTTTGTAAAAATACACAGCATACACTAATCGAAAGACACAGATCCTGTGAATACAGACAATATTTCAGATTTTCTAAGTGTCTTACAGCGAAAACACAATAAATCGTTATATTAGCATACCACATATGCAAACGTTACCAGAGCATTGATTCTAGCTAAAGAGAGCGATAACGTAAACATCGCCAAAATATATTAATTTTTTCACTAACCTTCTCAGAATTCTTCAGATGACACTCCTGTAGCATCACATTACAACATACATATACAGTTTGTTCGAAAATGTGCATATTTAGCCACCAAAATCATGGTTAGACAATGACAAAAGTTGCCCAGCTGGTCAGACAATGTCGTGCGCCATATTAGACAGTGATCTAGTCGTATACATAAATACTCATAAACGTGACTAAAAAATATAGGGTGGACAGCGATTGATAGACAATTTAATTCTTAATACAATCGCTGATTTACATTTTTTAAATTATCCTTACTTTTCAATACAGTTTGCGCCAAGCGAAGCTACGTCTAACAAGATGGCGTCATACGCGATTAACATTTTTCGACAGAAACACGATTTATCATAATAAATTGTTCCTACTTTGAGCTGTTCTTCCATCAGAATCTTGGGCAAAGAATCCTTTCTTGGGTCTAATCGTCTTTTGGTCGAAAGCTGTCCTATTGCCATGTGGAAATGCCAACTGCGTTCGGCATGAACTGGAAACCTGCCCGGCGCTTCAAAGTGTCTCAGAAATAAATGTCCCAAAATGCGCACTAAACGGATATAAATTGCTATAAAACGGTTTAAATTAACTACCTTATGATGTTTTTAACTCCTATAACGAGTAAAAACATGACCTGAGAAATATTACTGGCTACACTAATGCTTGGAAAAAGAGCAGGTCGGTGTCCACCGCGCGCCCGATGCAGCTGGAAAAGAGTTCCTACCTACAGGTTTTTTTCATTTATAGTGGCTGTGATTGCGCAATCGATACCATTCAAAACGTCATCACGTAAAGGCATCCAGGGGAAGACGTAAGCAGTGTCCGTATCCTGATAGCGTTCACAGTGGCCTTTAAACTGACTCCAGATCAGGGGCCAAAATGTGTGAAATCTGACTCCATGTCAGGGAAATTGCTGTAGAATGAGTTCTGTTCCACTCAGAGACAAAATTCCAACGCCTATAGAAACTAGAGAGTGTTTTCTATCCAATAATAGTAATAATATGCATATTGTACGAGCAAGAATTTAGTAGGAAGCCGTTTAATCTGTAATGCAATTATGCTAATGAGAAAACAGCACCCCCTTTAGTCGCAAGAAGTTAAATTCTACAACCACCTAAAAGGAAGCGATTCCCAAACCTTCCATAACAAAGCCATCACCTACAGAGAGATGAACCTGAAGAAGAGTCCCCTAAGCAAGCTGGTCCTAGGGCTCTGTTCACAAACACAAACACACCCCACAAAGCCCCAGGACAACAGCACAATTAGACCCAACCAAATCATGAGAAAAAAAAAAGACAATTACTTGACACATTGGAAAGAATTAACAAAAAAACAGAGCAAACTAGAATGCTATTTGGCCCTAAACAGAGAGTACACAGTGGCAGAATACCTGACCACTGTGACTGACCCAAACTTAAGGAAATCTTTGACTATGTACAGACTCAGTGAGCATAGCCTTGCTATTGAGAAAGGCCGCCGTAGGCAGACATGGCTCTCAAGAGAAGACAGGCTATGTGCACACTGCCCACAAAATGAGGTGGAAACTGAGCTGCACTTCCTAACCTCCTGCCCAATGTATGACCATATTAGAGACACATATTTCCCTCAGATCACACAGATCCACAAAGAATTCGAAAACAAATCCAATTTTGATAAACTCCCATATCTACTGGGTGAAATTCCACAGTGTGCCATCACAGCAGCAAGATTTGTGACCTGTTGCCACAAGAAAAGGGCAACCAGTGAAGAACAAACACCATTGTAAATACAACCCATATTTATGCTTACTTATTTTAACTTGTGTGCTTTAACCATTTGTACATTGTTACAACACTGTATATATTTAACATGACACTCATAATGTCTTTATTGTTTTGAAACTTCTGTATGTGTAATGTTTACTGATAATTCGTTTTGTTTGTTTCACTTTTGTGTATTGTCTACCTCATTTGCTTTGGCAATGTTAACACATGTTTCCCATGCCAATAAAGCCCCTTGAATTGAATTGAATTGAATAGAGAGACAGATAGATAGATAGACAGAGAGAGAGAGAGACAGAGAGAGAGAGACAGAGAGAGAGAGAGAGACAGAGAGAGAGAGAGAGACAGATAGAGAGGTGAATGATTACACACATCACGTCATTTCTGCTGACAGACCCGATCGGAGAGTTTTATCCTCTATCATAAAAACGGTTGATATGTGAGGAGGGTGAGCACACATAAAAACACAGTATGAGGGAAGTGGCGACCGGTCTGATGACTCAACAGATCTACAGATGTCTATTAGCAGACACCACATCCCATTCTCACCGTTGACTGGCTGCTGACACAGAAAGGGTATGCTAGTTAGATGATGGTGTCCGAGTAGGAATCTGACTGTGAATAATGATCAGAGTCAAGAGGGTATGTTAGTCAGACGATAAAATCAACACACGAGAACTTAAGAATATAAAATAGACAATAAATAAAGTAAGAAAGTAATATTTACAGGAAATATTTAAGAAGTCAGTTCCAGTACCATATTAACAATGTGCAGGGATACTGGAGTGATGGAGGTAGATATGTATAGGGGTAAGGTGACTATATACAGGGTCAGTACCATATTAACAATGTGCAGGGATACTGGAGTGATGGAGGTAGATATGTACAGGGGTAAGGGGACTATATACAGGGTCAGTACCATATTAACACTGTGCAGGGATACTGGAGTGATGGAGGTAGATATGTATAGGGGTACGGGGACTATATACAGGGTCAGTACCATATTAACACTGTGCAGGGATACTGGAGTGATGGAGGTAGATATGTATAGGGGAAGGAGACAGGAGTACTGGAGTGATGGAGGTAGATATGTATAGGGGGAAGGAGACATGGATACTGGAGTGATAGGGGTAGATATATATAGGGGGAAGGGGACAGGGATACTGGAATGTTGGAGGTAGATATGTATAGAGGTAAAGGGGACAGGGATACTGGAGTGATAGGGGTAGATATGTATAGGGGTAAAGGGGACAGGGATACTGGAGTGATAGGGGTAGATATGTATAGGGGGAAGGGGACAGGGATACTGGAGTGATAGGGGTAGATATGTATAGGGGTAAAGGGGACAGGGATACTGGAGTGATAGGGGTAGATATGTATAGGGGTAAAGGGGACAGGGATACTGGAGTGATAGGGGTAGATATGTATAGGGGGAAGGGGACAGGGATACTGGAATGTTGGAGGTAGATATGTATAGGGGTAAAGGTGACTACGCAACATATTTATAAAATAAACAGAGTAGCAGCAGCTTGAGTGGGCGAACCTCACTGCAAATAGTGACCAGAGTCAAGATGGTATGTAAGAGGTTGTTGTCACCCACTGGCCTGGTTTAAACCAGACTAAACACTCCACTCACATTACCCCCTTCCACACTACTGAGCCAAACCAAGCTGTACTGGTCTGGCCTGGTTACAGATCAAGCATCGTTTCTGGAACTGTGGCAGAAAGGACAATGTGAAAATAAATTATCCAGGCCCAGCACAGTAGGGGAGACTGGGGTAAACTGAGAAACCCCTTTTGTTTCTAGGGAATCGTACACAACGTGAATCACGTGACCAAATATTTAGGAAGAGGTCGTCATTTCATAGAGTCTGTAAAGGAAGAGGTCATCATTTCATAGAGTCTGTAAAGGAAGAGGTCATCATTTCATAGAGTCTGTAAAGGAAGAGGTCATCATTTCATGGAGTCTGTAAAGGAAGAGGTCATCATTTCATAGAGTCTGTAAAGGAAGAGGTCATCATTTCATAGAGTCTGTAAAGGAAGAGGTCATCATTTCATAGAGTCTGTAAAGGAAGAGGTCATCATTTCATAGAGACTGTAAAGGAAGAGGTCATCATTTCATAGAGTCTGTAAAGGAAGAGGTCATCATTTCATAGAGTCTGTAAAGGAAGAGGTCATCATTTCATAGAGTCTGTAAAGGAAGAGGTCATCATTTCATAGAGTCTGTAAAGGAAGAGGTCATCATTTCATGGAGTCTGTAAAGGAAGAGGTCATCATTTCATAGAGTCTGTAAAGGAAGAGGTCATCATTTCATGGAGTCTGTAAAGGAAGAGGTCATCATTTCATAGAGTCTGTAAAGGAAGAGGTCATCATTTCATAGAGTCTGTAAAGGAAAATGTCATCATTTCATAGAGTCTGTAAAGGAAGAGGTCATCATTTCATAGAGTCTGTAAAGGAAGAGGTCGTCATTTCATAGAGTCTGTAAATGAAGAGGTCATCATTTCATAGAGTCTGTAAAGGAAGAGGTCATCATTTCATAGAGTCTGTAAAGGAAGAGGTCGTCATTTCATAGAGTCTGTAAAGGAAGAGGTCGTCATTTCATAGAGTCTGTAAAGGAAGAGGTCATCATTTCATAGAGTCTGTAAATGAAGAGGTCATCATTTCATAGAGTCTGTAAATGAAGAGGTCATCATTTCATAGAGTCTGTAAAGGAAGAGGTCATCATTTCATAGAGTCTGTAAATGAAGAGGTCATCATTTCATAGAGACTGTAAAGGAAGAGGTCATCATTTCATAGAGTCTGTAAAGGAAGAGGTCATCATTTCATAGAGTCTGTAAAGGAAGAGGTCATCATTTCATGGAGTCTGTAAAGGAAGAGGTCATCATTTCATAGAGTCTGTAAAGGAAGAGGTCATCATTTCATAGAGTCTGTAAAGGAAAATGTCATCATTTCATAGAGTCTGTAAAGGAAGAGGTCATCATTTCATAGAGTCTGTAAAGGAAGAGGTCGTCATTTCATAGAGTCTGTAAATGAAGAGGTCATCATTTCATAGAGTCTGTAAAGGAAGAGGTCGTCATTTCATAGAGTCTGTAAAGGAAGAGGTCATCATTTCATAGAGTCTGTAAAGGAAGAGGTCGTCATTTCATAGAGTCTGTAAAGGAAGAGGTCATCATTTCATAGAGTCTGTAAATGAAGAGGTCATCATTTCATAGAGTCTGTAAATGAAGAGGTCATCATTTCATAGAGTCTGTAAAGGAAGAGGTCATCATTTCATAGAGTCTGTAAATGAAGAGGTCATCATTTCATAGAGACTGTAAAGGAAGAGGTCATCATTTCATAGAGTCTGTAAAGGAAGAGGTCATCATTTCATAGAGTCTGTAAAGGAAGAGGTCATCATTTCATGGAGTCTGTAAAGGAAGAGGTCATCATTTCATAGAGTCTGTAAAGGAAGAGGTCATCATTTCATAGAGTCTGTAAAGGAAGAGGTCATCATTTCATGGAGTCTGTAAAGGAAGAGGTCATCATTTCATAGAGTCTGTAAAGGAAGAGGTCATCATTTCATAGAGTCTGTAAAGGAAGAGGTCATCATTTCATGGAGTCTGTAAAGGAAGAGGTCATCATTTCATAGAGTCTGTAAAGGAAGAGGTCATCATTTCATGGAGTCTGTAAAGGAAGAGGTCATCATTTCATAGAGTCTGTAAAGGAAGAGGTCATCATTTCATAGAGTCTGTAAAGGAAAATGTCATCATTTCATAGAGTCTGTAAAGGAAGAGGTCATCATTTCATAGAGTCTGTAAAGGAAGAGGTCGTCATTTCATAGAGTCTGTAAATGAAGAGGTCATCATTTCATAGAGTCTGTAAAGGAAGAGGTCATCATTTCATAGAGTCTGTAAAGGAAGAGGTCGTCATTTCATAGAGTCTGTAAAGGAAGAGGTCGTCATTTCATAGAGTCTGTAAAGGAAGAGGTCATCATTTCATAGAGTCTGTAAATGAAGAGGTCATCATTTCATAGAGTCTGTAAATGAAGAGGTCATCATTTCATAGAGTCTGTAAAGGAAGAGGTCATCATTTCATAGAGTCTGTAAATGAAGAGGTCATCATTTCATAGAGACTGTAAATGAAGAGGTCATCATTTCATAGAGTCTGTAAAGGAAGAGGTCATCATTTCATAGAGTCTGTAAATGAAGAGGTCATCATTTCATAGAGTCTGTAAAGGAAGAGGTCATCATTTCATGGAGTCTGTAAAGGAAGAGGTCATCATTTCATAGAGTCTGTAAAGGAAGAGGTCATCATTTCATAGAGTCTGTAAAGGAAAATGTCATCATTTCATAGAGTCTGTAAAGGAAGAGGTCATCATTTCATAGAGTCTGTAAAGGAAGAGGTCGTCATTTCATAGAGTCTGTAAATGAAGAGGTCATCATTTCATAGAGTCTGTAAAGGAAGAGGTCATCATTTCATAGAGTCTGTAAAGGAAGAGGTCGTCATTTCATAGAGTCTGTAAAGGAAGAGGTCGTCATTTCATAGAGTCTGTAAAGGAAGAGGTCATCATTTCATAGAGTCTGTAAATGAAGAGGTCATCATTTCATAGAGTCTGTAAATGAAGAGGTCATCATTTCATAGAGTCTGTAAAGGAAGAGGTCATCATTTCATAGAGTCTGTAAATGAAGAGGTCATCATTTCATAGAGACTGTAAAGGAAGAGGTCATCATTTCATAGAGTCTGTAAAGGAAGAGGTCATCATTTCATAGAGTCTGTAAAGGAAGAGGTCATCATTTCATAGAGTCTGTAAATGAAGAGGTCATCATTTCATAGAGTCTGTAAAGGAAGAGGTCATCATTTCATGGAGTCTGTAAAGGAAGAGGTCATCATTTCATAGAGTCTGTAAAGGAAGAGGTCATCATTTCATAGAGTCTGTAAATGAAGAGGTCATCATTTCATAGAGTCTGTAAATGAAGAGGTCGTCATTTCATAGAGTCTGTAAAGGAAGAGGTCATCATTTCATAGAGTCTGTAAAGGAAGAGGTCGTCATTTCATAGAGTCTGTAAAGGAAGAGGTCGTCATTTCATAGAGTCTGTAAAGGAAGAGGTCATCATTTCATAGAGTCTGTAAATGAAGAGGTCATCATTTCATAGAGTCTGTAAATGAAGAGGTCATCATTTCATAGAGTCTGTAAAGGAAGAGGTCATCATTTCATAGAGTCTGTAAATGAAGAGGTCATCATTTCATAGAGACTGTAAAGGAAGAGGTCATCATTTCATAGAGTCTGTAAAGGAAGAGGTCATCATTTCATAGAGTCTGTAAAGGAAGAGGTCATCATTTCATGGAGTCTGTAAAGGAAGAGGTCATCATTTCATAGAGTCTGTAAAGGAAGAGGTCATCATTTCATAGAGTCTGTAAAGGAAAATGTCATCATTTCATAGAGTCTGTAAAGGAAGAGGTCATCATTTCATAGAGTCTGTAAAGGAAGAGGTCGTCATTTCATAGAGTCTGTAAATGAAGAGGTCATCATTTCATAGAGTCTGTAAAGGAAGAGGTCATCATTTCATAAAGTCTGTAAAGGAAGAGGTCGTCATTTCATAGAGTCTGTAAAGGAAGAGGTCGTCATTTCATAGAGTCTGTAAAGGAAGAGGTCATCATTTCATAGAGTCTGTAAATGAAGAGGTCATCATTTCATAGAGTCTGTAAAGGAAGAGGTCATCATTTCATAGAGTCTGTAAATGAAGAGGTCATCATTTCATAGAGACTGTAAAGGAAGAGGTCATCATTTCATAGAGTCTGTAAAGGAAGAGGTCATCATTTCATAGAGTCTGTAAAGGAAGAGACCACGTGGGAAAAGTGGTAAGCAAGTCAGTTCCAAGATAATGATTTTCAAAAAGAGTCTAATTATGCATTAGTTGAGGTCTTTAAAAGCTACAATATAACGTCATGAAAGTGACCTCATAGCTGTGTAGTTTAATATAGTCAACATGTTTGCCTTGGGGTAAGTTGAGCACATGTCCATGGGGTAAGTTGAGCCAATATCCATGGGGTAAGTTGAGCCCACTGTCACAGGACACCATCACCCACTGTCACAGGACACTATCACCCACTGTCACAGGACACTATCACCCACTGTCACAGGACACCATCACCCACTGTCACAGGACACCATCACCCACTGTCACAGGACACCATCACCCACTGTCACAGGACACCATCACCCACTGTCACAGGACACTATCACCCACTGTCACAGGACACCATCACCCACTGTCACAGGACACCATCACCCACTGTCACAGGACACCATCACCCACTGTCACAGGACACCATCACCCACTGTCACAGGACACCATCACCCACTGTCACAGGACACCATCACCCACTGTCACAGGACACCATCACCCACTGTCACAGGACACCATCACCCACTGTCACAGGACACCATCACCCACTGTCACAGGACACTATCACCCACTGTCACAGGACACCATCACCCACTGTCACAGGACACCTTCACCCACTGTCACAGGACACCATCACCCACTGTCACAGGACACCATCACCCACTGTCACAGGACACTATCACCCACTGTCACAGGACACTATCACCCACTGTCACAGGACACCATCACCCACTGTCACAGGACACCATCACCCACTGTCACAGGACACCATCACCCACTGTCACAGGACACTATCACCCACTGTCACAGGACACTATCACCCACTGTCACAGGACACTATCACCCACTGTCACAGGACACTATCACCCACTGTCACAGGACACCATCACCCACTGTCACAGGACACCATCACCCACTGTCACAGGACACCTTCACCCACTGTCACAGGACACCATCACCCACTGTCACAGGACACCATCACCCACTGTCACAGGACACCATCACCCACTGTCACAGGACACTATCACCCACTGTCACAGGACACTATCACCCACTGTCACAGGACACTATCACCCACTGTCACAGGACACTATCACCCACTGTCACAGGACACTATCACCCACTGTCACAGGACACCATCACCCACTGTCACAGGACACCATCACCCACTGTCACAGGACACTATCACCCACTGTCACAGGACACTATCACCCACTGTCACAGGACACTATCACCCACTGTCACAGGACACTATCACCCACTGTCACAGGACACTATCACCCACTGTCACAGGACACCATCACCCACTGTCACAGGACACTATCACCCACTGTCACAGGACACTATCACCCACTGTCACAGGACACCATCACCCACTGTCACAGGACACTATCACCCACTGTCACAGGACACCATCACCCACTGTCACAGGACACTATCACCCACTTACCTCAAGGCGGCTCAACTTCCCCTGTACCCATGCTCTCAACAAACCCCATACCTGAGTTAAGTTGTGCCAAGAGAGTACTTTTTCTGGACAAATTTATGTTTTCAAAATTGTTTACATGAATTCTGATTATTTCCAGGGATATGCAACACCCTGAAATGTACATATTTAGATATCTTTGTTAGAAAGAATACGATATATTTCTCTTCACGTAGTGATGCTGAAAGTAAAGAATGGCTCATCTTACCCCACTCTCCCCTACGGTATGGGTGTGAATTTACTGTGAATAAGGGACACCAATGGTGAGCACAGAATTGTCACAAGAAAACTGTTTGTTACCGGCTAGTCACAGGGCGACTGTTTGTTACCGGCTAGTCACAGGACGGCTGTTTGTTACCGGCTAGTCACAGGACGACTGTTTGTTACCGGCTAGTCACAGGACGGCTGTTTGTTACCGGCTGGTCACAGGACGGCTGTTTGTTACCGGCTAGTCACAGGGCGGCTGTTTGTTACCGGCTAGTCACAGGACGACTGTTTGTTACCGGCTAGTCACAGGACGACTGTTTGTTACCGGCTGGTCACAGGGCGGCTGTTTGTTACCGGCTAGTCACAGGACGGCTGTTTGTTACCGGCTAGTCACAGGACGGCTGTTTGTTACCGGCTGGTCACAGGACGGCTGTTTGTTACCGGCTAGTCACAGGGCGGCTGTTTGTTACCGGCTAGTCACAGGACAACTGTTTGTTACCGGCTAGTCACAGGACGACTGTTTGTTACCGGCTGGTCACAGGGCGGCTGTTTGTTACCGGCTAGTCACAGGACGGCTGTTTGTTACCGGCTAGTCACAGGGAGGCTGTTTGTTACCGGCTGGTCACAGGACGGCTGTTTGTTACCGGCTAGTCACAGGACGACTGTTTGTTACCGGCTAGTCACAGGGCGGCTGTTTGTTACCGGCTAGTCACAGGACGACTGTTTGTTACCGGCTAGTCACAGGACGGCTGTTTGTTACCGGCTAGTCACAGGGCGGCTGTTTGTTACCGGCTAGTCACAGGACGGCTGTTTGTTACCGGCTAGTCACAGGACGGCTGTTTGTTACCGGCTAGTCACAGGACGACTGATTGTTACCGGCTGGTCACAGGGTGACTGTTTGTTACCGGCTAGTCACAGGGTGGCTGTTTGTTACCGGCTAGTCACAGGACGACTGATTGTTACCGGCTAGTCACAGGGCGACTGTTTGTTACCGGCTAGTCACAGGACGACTGTTTGTTACCGGCTAGTCACAGGGCGGCTGTTTGTTACCGGCTGGTCATAGGGTGACTGTTTGTTACCGGCTGGTCACAGGACGGCTGTTTGTTACCGGCTAGTCACAGGACGACTGTTTGTTACCGGCTGGTCACAGGGAGGCTGTTTGTGAGTAATGGCAGGGTCGCCGTCCAGCAATCACAGAGGCCTTCAGCTGTAATATTACTCACACAGACAAACAGACAGATGGATGGGTGCCTGGGAGTGACAAGCAGCTTTGATGTGGCTTTAACCTCCTGTCTTGTTCTGTTCTAATTCATGGTTTCTTTACACGGCTCCAGGGCAGGTGAGACCAGAACTATTGTTGTGAGACCAGAAGGTTGACTAACAGACAACAACAATAGAGACAATTCCTCATGTTGTTTTCAGGTGGGCAATAGTCTGTGTGATGTCTGAATAGTTCCTATATAATAGTGTTACAATGGAGTTGTTCTTCTCTGTATCTATGTGAGATATTTGACCCCGTTAGACATCACACAGGGAGCCAGAGAGAGCTTGTGTGCTGAGATAACTTCTGGCCTAGCCTAAAAACCCTTTAACCCCTTAGACTTATGGGAAATTGGCCTATACGGAGAAGGCAAAATGTAAACATTTCTTACGGTTATGTCTGTAGTTTGTAACAGTGTGTTTCTATGAGAAAATGTGATTTTATTATACATTTTTATTTGAATATTTAAAGGACTCTTGGAAGATTAGTCCAAATGAGGACTAAAATAGATCCAAATAAAAATCAAATCTTACAGAAGAAATATAGAAATTAAGAGGCGACAAGTCTGAAGATTATGGGAACGTAATCAGATGAAAGGTCAGAACACAACAGTGTCACCATGACATGAGACCGAATCCAAAACTTTACAAGTGTCGATTTTTTATTTATTTACTATACTTTTCGCCGTATTTGTTGATTTAACGACATCTGAACGTACGTTCAGTTACACGATCAGAATATTCCTGGAAAATGTGGGGTAGGTGCAACATAAGACAAAACAAAACAAACAAAAATAATTGACAAGGGTTTGAGTGAGAGGACGACCTGATGTTTCCAGGTGATTTATAAGAAGAAGTCTTCAACTAAGTGTTTATTTGAGCTCTCCTGGCTGTGTCGTTGAGGATCTAGAGCTGTTTATTTGAGCTCTCCTAGCTGTGTCGTTGAGGATCTAGAGCTGTTTATTTGAGCTCTCCTGGCTGTGTCGTTGAGGATCTAGAGCTGTTTATTTGAGCTCTCCTGGCTGTGTCGTTGAGGATCTAGAGCTGTTTATTTGAGCTCTCCTGGCGGTGTCGTTGAGGATCTAGAGCTGTTTATTTGAGCTCTCCTGGCTGTGTCGTTGAGGATCTAGAGCTGTTTATTTGAGCTCTCCTGGCTGTGTCGTTGAGGATCTAGAGCTGTTTATTTGAGCTCTGCTAGCTGTGTCGTTGAGGATCTAGAGCTGTTTATTTGAGCTCTCCTGGCGGTGCCGGTGAGGATCTAGAGCTGTTTATTTGAGCTCTCCTAGCTGTGCCGGTGAGGATCTAAAGCAAATCCAATTTGTAGTTATTTTGAACACAGCCCTGCATCTCTGCCTTTACACTTTTACTGTTGTTGTTTATTCAATCCCCCCCAAAAAAACATGTTCTATTTGTCCAACATGACGAGCTAAAATGATAAAATAGGATCTTACGGTGCTAGGCTTTCACGACGCAACTCAGAGAAGCAGATTGTAATTTTGGTACGTATAGAATGGAATCATGGGGGAATTCAGATGTGAGGTCCGCGGACAAATTTTATTCACAATGCAAACAACAACAACAAAAAAGGTAGGTTCATTGTGTTCAGGACAACCCAGGGTATAACGTCATATCTTGTAGCTGTGCATCGAACGTACTGATCGTAAACGTTGACACTGTGTGTATTACATTCATTTTATTAGATGGAAATGTCAAGTTCACGTTTGGACTTCACGGAACTCACAGTGTTTTGGCTTGCTTCGTAAATAACCTCAACGTCTCTCAACTTTCAAAATAAAAAAAGAGTTCTTGTAAATTTACAGAATTTTCCCTCACTCGAGACTACAAAATATTTTTGCAAAAGTTGCCAAATTAGCAGGAGGGGTGGGGGAGACTTGTTGTTGCGGTACGGTGTTACAGAGCTGTGAAGCCGAGAGCCTGAGGTCTGACGTCATGTATAGCATGTCAAAACCCGTTACAGAGCTGTGAAGCCGAGAGCCTGAGGTCTGACGTCATGTATAGCATGTCAAAACCCGTTACAGAGCTGTGAAGCCGAGAGCCTGAGGTCTGACGTCATGTATAGCATGTCAAAACCCGTTACAGAGCTGTGAAGCCGAGAGCCTGAGGTCTGACGTCATGTATAGCATGTCAAAACCCGTTACAGAGCTGTGAAGCAGAGAGCCTGAGGTCTGACGTCATGTATAGCATGTTACCGTACAGCCACTGTGTACCAATTTAAGCGTTTATCAGTGTTCCAAATCTGCCATTTTCAACCCGTATACAGGTAGAAGAGTGTAAATTGTTAATAAGGGAATTAGTATGGATAGCCTTAAGGGACAATCATGACATGCTCAATATTCACACCCAATTCTACAGGCCTTTTGGGGGCCGCTGCCTTTAACAGACCAATTAATTAGCCCTGCTAGTCCCTAGAGAGAGGGGAGACCAGGGTTATTGGTACGCTCTAGATCAATGGTCACCAAGGTCACCTGGCTGAGTCAAGGTCACTTTCTGAGTCAAACTGCAAGCCGAGGTCTACCACTGAGAATATGTAACTTTTGTGGGGCGACCCGTCCAAATTCACATAGAAATGGGTGTTATAGATGAGTCATTCTCATTGAAAGCCAGTCTAAGAAGCGGTAGATACGTTCTATGTTCTATATATCTACAGTATGTGCCCTATTTCTATGCTTCTGGTTCTTAAGTTTTGTTTTTGCATTTTTTACTTTTGGTTTTGTACACCAGCTTTAAAAACAGCTGGTGTACACAGCTGAGTGAGCATAATACATTCAAATGTAGAGAGCAGCGGTGAGGCTACCTCTCACCCGACTCGCTGTCCCTCCGCTCTCTCACCCGACTCGCTGTCCCTCCGCTCTCTCACCCGACTCGCTGTCCCTCCGCTCTCTCACCCGACTCGCTGTCCCTCCGCTCTCTCACCCGACTCGCTGTCCCTCCGCTCTCTCACCGGACTCTCTGTCCCTCCGCTCTCTCACCCGACTCGCTGTCCCTCCGCTCTCTCACCCGACTCGCTGTCCCGCCGCTCTCTCACCCGACTCGCTGTCCCTCCGCTCTCTCACCCGACTCGCTGTCCCTCCGCTCTCTCACCCGACTCGCTGTCCCGCCGCTCTCTCACCCGACTCGCTGTCCCTCCGCTCTCTCACCGGACTCTCTGTCCCGCCGCTCTCTCACCCGACTCGCTGTCCCTCCGCTCTCTCACCCGACTCGCTGTCCCTCCGCTCTCTCACCCGACTCGCTGTCCCTCCGCTCTCTCACCCGACTCGCTGTCCCTCCGCTCTCTCACCCGACTCGCTGTCCCGCCGCTCTCTCACCCGACTCGCTGTCCCTCCGCTCTCTCACCCGACTCGCTGTCCCTCCGCTCTCTCACCCAACTCGCTGTCCCTCCGCTCTCTCACCTGACTCGCTGTCCCTCCGCTCTAAGAAATAACGATTTAAAAACAGACACAAGCTACTAATAATAACAACTCAAGCTTATGGAAACACAGTTACTGATTCATTACAGCTGCAGTGCTGGTTGTCCTCATTACAGCTGCAGTTCTGGTCTATATACAGTTGAAGTCAGAAGTTTAAATACACTTAGGTTGGCGTCATTAAAACTCGTTTTTCAACCACTCCACAAATTTCTTGTTTACAAACTATAGTTTTGGCAAGTCGGTTAAGACATCTACTTTGTGTATGACACAAGTAATTTTTTCAACAACTGTTTACAGACGGATTACTTCACTTATAATTCACTGTATCACAATTCCACTGGGTCAGAAGTTTACATACACTAAGTTAACTGTGCCTTTAAACAGCTTGGAAAATTCCAGAAAATTATGTCATGGCTTTAGAAGTTTCTGATAGGCTAATTGACCTCATTTGAGTCATCATTTGAGTTTCCCTTATAAATATCTTCTAGTAACCAACTGATTTATCCTAGTCCAACGCTCTAACCACTAGGCTACCCTGCCACCCCAAAATGGAGAATAGGAGAATGGAGAATGAAGAATAGGGGAATGGAGAATAGGAGAATGGAGAATAGGAGAATAGGAGAATGGAGAATAGGAGAATTGAGAATAGGGGAATGGAGAATAGGAGAATGGCGAATGGGAGAATAGGATATTGGAGAATAGGAGAATAGGAGAATGGCGAATAGGAGAATAGGAGAATGGAGAATAGGAGAATGGAGAATAGGAGAATAGGAGAATGGAGAATAGGAGAATAGGAGAATAGGGGAATGGAGAATAGGAGAATGGAGAATAGGGGAATGGAGAATAGGATAATAGGGGAATGGAGAATAGGGGAATGGAGAATAGGAGAATGGAGAAGGACAATGGTGAAGGAGAATGGAGAATAGGGGAATGGAGAATAGGAGAATGGAGAATAGGGGCAGAGGAGAATAGGAGAATGGAGAATAAGAGAATGGAGAATAGGAGAATGGAGAATAGGAGAATAGGAGAATGGAGAATAGGGGCAGAGGAGAATAGGAGAATGGAGAATAAGAGAATGGAGAATAGGAGAATAGGAGAATAGGAGAATGGAGAATAGGGGCAGAGGAGAATAGGAGAATGGAGAATAAGAGAATGGAGAATAGGAGAATGGAGAATAGGAGAATAGGAGAATGGAGAATAGGAGAATGGAGAATGGGAGAATGGAGAATAGGGGCAGAGGAGAATAGGAGAATGGAGAATAAGAGAATGGAGAATAGGAGAATGGAGAATAGGAGAATAGGAGAATGGAGAATAGGAGATGGGAGAATAGGAGAATGGAGAATAGGGGAATGGAGAATAGGGGAATGGAGAATAGGGGAATGGAGAATAGGAGAATGGAGAGTAGGAGAATGGGAGAATTGGAGAATAGGAAAATAGGAGAATGGAGAATAGGAGAATGGAGAATAGGGGAATGGAGAATAGGATAATGGAGAATGGAGAATAGGAGAATGGAGAATAGGAGAATGGAGAATAGGAAATAAGGAGAATAGGAGAATAGGAGAATGGAGAATAGGAGAATGGAGAATAGGGGAATGGAGAATAGGGGAATGGGGAATAGGAGAATGGAGAATAGGAGAATGGAGAATAGGAGAATAGGAGAATGGAGAATAGGAGAATGGGAGAATGGAGAATATGAGAATGGAGAATAGGAGAATGGAGAATAGGGGAATAGGAGATAAGGAGAATATGAGAATATGAGAATGGAGAATAGGGGAATAGGATAATGGAGAATTGGAGAATAGGAGAATAGGAGAATAGGAGAATGGAGAATAGGAGAATAGGAGAATAGGAGAATAGGAGAATGGAGAATAGGAGAATGGAGAATAGGGGAATGGAGAATGGAGAATAGGAGAATGGAGAATAGGAGAATGGAGAATAGGAGAATGGAGAATATGAGAATGGAGAATAGGAGAATGGAGAATAGGGGAATAGGAGAATGGAGAATATGAGAATATGAGAATGGAGAATAGGGGAATAGGAGAATGGAGAATAGAAGAATAGGAGAATGGAGAATAGGAGAATGGAGAATAGGAGAATAGGAGAATGGAGAATAGGAGAATAGGAGAATGGAGAATAGGGTGTGATTTAGGACATATCCTCTGTCAACAGTCACTTTATGGAGTGAGGACGGTCATTTGTTCTCATTACGCCGTGTAAATTAGATTCCCTCGTAGAGATTAGCAGCCTCTGTAGCACTCAGAGCTTCCTGTTCAAAGACAGGAGGCAGGGAATGGAATCTGTTAGATGGAGAGTACAGAGACGTTGCTGATGGTTGATGGTGTGTGTGTGTGTGTGTGTGTGTGTGTGTGTGTGTGTGTGTGTGTGTGTGTGTGTGCGTGTGCGTGTGCGTGTGCGTGTGCGTGTGTGTGTGTGTGGAGGGGGGCGACGACAGCTGAAAGAGAGGTTAGAGAGAGGAAGACAGAGAGTCACAACGTGACTGTATTGCCATGTCTGTCTTTATGTGTGAAGATATTGCTGTGTCTGTCTTTATGTGTGAAGATATTGCTGTGTCTGTCTTTATGTGTGTGAAGATATTGCTGTGTCTGTCTTTATGTGTGTGAAGATATTGCTGTGTCTGTCTTTATGTGTGAAGATATTGCTGTGTCTGTCTTTATGTGTGTGAAGATATTGCTGTGCCTGTCTTTATGTGTGTGAAGATATTGACGTGTGATATGACTGTGTGCCATTGTACAGCTTGTTAACATGACATTACTGGTGTACTGTACGTGAGTGTTACTGCTAGTGACAGGTGTGTGTGTGTGTGTGTGTGTGTGTGTGTGTGTGTTTGGAGGTCAGTGACTCTGTTTCCTGTCTGCCTGAAGGAATGCTGAGGATTCAAGAGCTGTATTTTCTCCTCTTACCCCTATGGATCGTGGTCTGTAGGTCCTGGTCTGTAGGTCCTGGTCTGGTCTATAGGTCCTGGTCTATAGGTCCTGGTCTATAGGTCCTGGTCTGGTCTATAGGTCCTGGTCTATAGGTCCTGGTCTATAGGTCCTGGTCTATAGGTCCTGGTCTGGTCTATAGGTCCTGGTCTATAGGTCCTGGTCTGGTCTATAGGTCCTGGTCTATAGGTCCTGGTCTATAGGTCCTGGTCTATAGGTCCTGGTCTGGTCTATAGGTCCTGGTCTGTAGGTCTTGGTCTGGTCTGTAGGTCCTGGTCTGGTCTATAGGTCCTGGTCTGGTCTATAGGTCCTGGTCTATAGGTCCTGGTCTGGTCTATAGGTCCTGGTCTATAGGTCCTGGTCTGGTCTATAGGTCCTTGTCTATAGGTCCTGGTCTGGTCTATAGGTCCTGGTCTATAGGTCCTGGTCTATAGGTCCTGGTCTGGTCTATAGGTCCTGGTCTTGTCTATAGGTCCTGGTCTGGTCTATAGGTCCTGGTCTATAGGTCTTGGTCTGGTCTGTAGGTCCTGGTCTGGTCTATAGGTCCTGGTCTGGTCTATAGGTCCTGGTCTATAGGTCCTGGTCTGGTCTATAGGTCCTGGTGGTGTCTATAGGTCCTGGTCTATAGGTCCTGGTCTGGTCTATAGGTCCTGGTCTTGTCTATAGGTCCTGGTCTATAGGTCCTGGTCTGGTCTATAGGTCCTGGTCTATAGGTCCTGGTCTGGTCTATAGGTCCTTGTCTATAGGTCCTGGTCTGGTCTATAGGTCCTGGTCTATAGGTCCTGGTCTGGTCTATAGGTCCTGGTCTATAGGTCCTGGTCTGGTCTATAGGTCCTGGTGGTGTCTATAGGTCCTGGTCTATAGGTCCTGGTCTATAGGTCCTGGTCTGGTCTATAGGTCCTGGTCTGTAGGTCTTGGTCTGGTCTGTAGGTCCTGGTCTGGTCTATAGGTCCTGGTCTGGTCTATAGGTCCTGGTCTATAGGTCCTGGTCTGGTCTATAGGTCCTGGTCTATAGGTCCTGGTCTGGTCTATAGGTCCTGGTCTATAGGTCCTGGTCTATAGGTCCTGGTCTGGTCTATAGGTCCTGGTCTTGTCTATAGGTCCTGGTCTGGTCTATAGGTCCTGGTCTATAGGTCTTGGTCTGGTCTGTAGGTCCTGGTCTGGTCTATAGGTCCTGGTCTGGTCTATAGGTCCTGGTCTATAGGTCCTGGTCTGGTCTATAGGTCCTGGTGGTGTCTATAGGTCCTGGTCTATAGGTCCTGGTCTGGTCTATAGGTCCTGGTCTTGTCTATAGGTCCTGGTCTATAGGTCCTGGTCTGGTCTATAGGTCCTGGTCTATAGGTCCTGGTCTGGTCTATAGGTCCTTGTCTATAGGTCCTGGTCTGGTCTATAGGTCCTGGTCTATAGGTCCTGGTCTGGTCTATAGGTCCTGGTCTATAGGTCCTGGTCTGGTCTATAGGTCCTGGTGGTGTCTATAGGTCCTGGTCTATAGGTCCTGGTCTGGTCTATAGGTCCTGGTCTTGTCTATAGGTCCTGGTCTATAGGTCCTGGTCTATAGGTCTTGGTCTGGTCTATGGGTCCTGGTCTGGTCTATAGGTCCTGGTCTGGTCTATGGGTCCTGGTCTGGTCTATGGGTCCTGGTCTATGGGTCTTGGTCTGGTCTATAGGTCCTGGTCTATAGGTCCTGGTCTGGTTTATAGGTCCTGGTCTGGACTATAATAGGTCCTGGTCTCTAGGTCCTGGTCTGGTCTATAGGTCCTGGTATATAGGTCCTGGTCTGGACTATAGGTCCTGGTCTATGGGTCTTGGTCTGGTCTATAGGTCCTGGTCTATAGGTCCTGGTCTGGTCTATAGGTCCTGGTCTGGACTATAGGTCCTGGTCTGGTCTATAGGTCCTGGTCTATAGGTCCTGGTCTGGACTATAGGTCCTGGTCTATGGGTCTTGGTCTGGTCTATAGGTCCTGGTCTGGACTATAGGTCCTGGTCTGGTCTATAGGTCCTGGTCTATAGGTCCTGGTCTGGACTATAGGTCCTGGTCTGGACTATAGGTCCTGGTCTATAGGTCCTGGTCTGTAGGTCCTGGTCTGGTCTATAGGTCCTGGTCTGGTCTATAGGTCCTGGTCTATAGGTCCTGGTCTATGGGTCCTGGTCTGGTCTATAGGTCCTGGTCTGGACTATAGGTCCTGGTCTGGTCTATAGGTCCTGGTCTGGTCTATAGGTCCTGGTCTATAGGTCCTGGTCTATGGGTCTTGGTCTGGTCTATAGGTCCTGGACTATAGGTCCTGGTCTATGGGTCCTGGTCTGGTCTATAGGTCCTGGTCTGGACTATAGGTCCTGGTCTATAGGTCCTGGTCTATAGGTCCTGGTCTATGGGTCTTGGTCTGGTCTATAGGTCCTGGTCTATGGGTCCTGGTCTATAGGTCCTTGTCTGGTCTATAGGTCCTGGTCTATGGGTCTTGGTCTGGTCTATAGGTCCTGGTCTGGTCTATAGGTCCTGGTCTATGGGTCTTGGTCTGGTCTATAGGTCCTGGTCTGGACTATAGGTCCTGGTCTATGGGTCTTGGTCCTGGTCTATAGGTCCTGGTCTATAGGTCCTGGTCTATGGGTCCTGGTCTATAGGTCCTTGTCTGGTCTATAGGTCCTGGTCTATGGGTCTTGGTCTGGTCTATAGGTCCTGGTCTGGTCTATAGGTCCTGGTCTATGGGTCTTGGTCTGGTCTATAGGTCCTGGTCTGGTCTATAGGTCCTGGTCTAAAGGTCCTGGTCTGGTCTCTTGGTCCTGGTCTATAGGTCCTGGTCTAAAGGTCCTGGTCTGGTCTATTGGTCCTGGTCTATGGGTCCTGGTCTATAGGTCTTGGTCTGGTCTATAGGTCCTGGTCTCGACTATAGGTCCTGGTCTATAGGTCCTGGTCTATAGGTCCTGGTCTGTTCTATGGGTCCTGGACTATAGGTCCTTGCCTATAGGTCCTGGTATATGCTGAGCACTTGTTGGCTGCTTTTCCTTCACTCTACGGTCCAACTCATCCCAAACCATCTCAATTGGGTTGAGGTCGGGGGGTCGTGGAGGCCAGGTCATCTGATGCTGCACTCCATCACTCTCCTTCTTGGTCAAATAGCCCTTACACAGCCTGGAGGTGTGTTGGGTCATTGTCCTGTTGAAAACAAATGATAGTCCCACTAAACGCAAGCCAGGTGGGATGCCATATCGCTGCAGAATGCTGTGGTAGCCATGCTAGTTAAAGTGTTCCTTGAATTCTACATAAATTACTGACAGTGTCACCAGCAAAGCACCCCCACACCATCACACCTCCTCCTCCATGCTTCACGGTGGGAACCACCCATGCGGAGATCATCCGTTCACCTACTCTGCGTCTCACAAAGACATGGCAGTTGGAACCAAAAATCTCAAATTTGTACTCACCAGACCAAAGCACAGATTTCCATCGGTCTAATGTCCATTGCTCATGTTTCTTGGCCCAAGCAAGTCTCTTCTTATTATTGGTGTCCTTTAGTCATGTTTTCTTTGCAGCAATTTGACCATGAAGGCCTGATTCACACAGTTTCCTCTGAACAGTTAATGTTGAGATGTGTCTGTAACTTGAACTCTGTGAAGCATTTATTTGGGCTGCAACTTCTGAGGCTGGTAACTCTAATGAACTTATCCTCTGCAGTAGAGGTAACTGTGGGTCTTCCTTTCATGTGGCTGTCCTCATGAGACCCAGTTTCATCATAGCACTTGATGGTTTTTGCAACTGCACTTGAAGAAACTTTCAAAGCTCTTGAAATGTTCCATTTTGACTGACCTTCATGTCTTAAAGTAATGATGGACTGTCATTTCTCTTTGCTTATTTGAGCTGTTCTTAACATAATATGGACTTGGTTTTTAACCAAATATGGCTGTCTCCTGTATACCACCCCTATCTTGTCACAACACTACTGATTGGCTCAAACACATTAAGAAGGAAAGAAATTCCACAAATGAACTTTTAACAGGGCACACCTGTTAATTGAAATGCATTCCAGGTGACTACCTCATGAAGCTGGTTGAGAGAATGCCAAGAGTGTGCAAAACTGTCATCATGGCAAAGCGTGGCTACTTTGAGGAATCTAAAATATATTTAATTTGTTTGGCACTGTTTTGGTTACCACCTGATTCCATATGTGTTATTTCATAGTTTTGATGTCGAAAATAGTAAAATGAAAGAAAAACCCTTGAATGAGTAGGTGTGTCCAAACCTTTGACTAGTACTGTGTAAACATTTTCCTTAAGGTATACTTTTTTAGAGATTACTAATGTTATTGTCCCCACTACAACAAAGAAATAATTAAATACATGTAATTTTGTCCTTAATGTTCAATATAAATACTGCAGAATTCCATCCAATCCTATGGAGGGCTGCTCCTACTGGGGAGTACCAATATGGCCGACCGGTGACGTCAAAGCCTGTCAGTGGCCAATACACAGCATAAACAATCCAGGGTTTATATACATCGTTGCAAATACCCTAGTCTAACAGTGATTCTGCTTGCGTACCAAATGGCACCCTATTCCCTTCATAGTGCACTACCTTTGACCGGGGCACATATGGAATAGGGTGGCATTTGGGATGTAACCTCTATCCTCCTCCAAAACTCCTCCTCCCAACCCCTACTTTCCCCTCCTCCCAACCCCTACGTTCCCCTCCTCCCAACCCCTACTTTCTCCTCCTCCCAGCCCCTACTTTCCCCTCCTCCCAACCCCTACTTTCCCCTCCTCTCAACCCCTACTTTCCCCTCCTCCCAGCCCCTACTTTCCCCTCCTCCCAGCCCCTACTTTCGCCTCCTCCCAACCCCTACTTTCCCCTCCTCCCAACCCCTACTTTCCCCTCCTCCCAACCCCTACTTTCCCCTCCTCCCAACCCCTTCTTTCCCCTCCTCCCAACCCCTACTTTCCCCTCCTCCCAACCCCTACTTTCCCCTCCTCCCAACCCCTACTTTCCCCTCCTCCCAACCCCTCCTCCCAACCCCTACTTTCCCCTCCTCCCAACCCCTACTTTCCCCTCCTCCCAACCCCTACTTTCCCCTCCTCCCAGCCCCTACTTTCCCCTCCTCCCAACCCCTACTTTCCCCTCCTCCCAACCCCTCCTCCCAACCCCTACTTTCCCCTCCTCCCAGCCCCTACTTTCCCCTCCTCCCAGCCCCTACTTTCCCCTCCTCCCAGCCCCTACTTTCCCCTCCTCCCAGCCCCTACTTTCCCCTCCTCCCAGCCCCTACTTTCCCCTCCTCCCAACCCCTACTTTCCCCTCCTCCCAGCTGGTCAGCAGTTGGGTCAGTAGTTGGTCAGTAGTTGGTCGGTATCTGGGTCAGAAGTTGGGTCAGTAGTTGGTCAGTGGTTGGTCAGTAGTTGGTCAGTAGTTTGCCAGTATCTGGGTCGGTATCTGGTCAGTAGCCGGCCAGTAGTTGGGTCAGTAGCTGGGTCAGTAGCTGGTCAGTAGTTGGGGCAGTAGCTGGTCAGTATTTGGGGCAGCAGCTGGTCAGTAGCTGGATCAGTAGTTGGGTCAGTAGCTGGTCAGTAGCTGGTCAGTAGCTGGTCAGTAGTTGGGTCAGTAGCTGGTCAGTAGTTGGGTCAGTAGCTGGTCAGTAGATGGGTCAGTAGTTGGGTCAGTCGTTGGGTCAGTAGTTGGGTCAGTAGTTGGGTCAGTAGCTGGTCAGTAGTTGGTCAGTAGTTGGGTCAGTAGTTGGGTCAGTAGCTGGTCAGTAGTTGGGTCAGTAGCTGGTCAGTAGATGGGTCAGTAGTTGGGTCAGTCGTTGGGTCAGTAGTTGGGTCAGTAGTTGGGTCAGTAGCTGGTCAGTAGTTGGTCAGTAGTTGGGTCAGTAGCTGGTCAGTAGTTGGGTCAGTAGTTGGGTCAGTAGTTGGGTCAGTAGTTGGGTCAGTAGCTGGTCAGTAGTTGGGTCAGTAGTTGGGTCAGTAGTTGGGTCAGTAGCTGGTCAGTAGTTGGGGCAGTAGCTGGTCAGTAGATGGGTCAGTAGTTGGGTCAGTAGCTGGTCAGTAGCTGGTCAGAAGCTGGTCAGTAGCTGGTCAGTAGTTGGTCAGTTGTTGGGTCAGTAGCTGGTCAGTAGTTGGGTCAGTAGCTGGTCAGTAGCTGGTCAGTAGCTGTGTCAGTAGCTGGTCAGTAGCTGGTCAGTAGTTGGGTCAGTAGCTGGTCAGTAGTTGGGTCAGTAGTTGGGTCAGTAGTTGGGTCAGTAGCTGGTCAGTAGTTGGGTCAGTAGTTGGGTCAGTAGTTGGGTCAGTAGCTGGTCAGTAGATGGGTCAGTAGTTGGGTCAGTCGTTGGGTCAGTAGTTGGGTCAGTAGTTGGGTCAGTAGCTGGTCAGTAGTTGGTCAGTAGTTGGGTCAGTAGCTGGTCAGTAGCTGGTCAGTAGCTGGTCAGTAGTTGGGTCAGTAGCTGGTCAGTAGTTGGGTCAGTAGCTGGTCAGTAGTTGGGTCAGTAGTTGGGTCAGTAGTTGGGTCAGTAGCTGGTCAGTAGTTGGGTCAGTAGTTGGGTCAGTAGCTGGTCAGTAGTTGGGTCAGTAGCTGGTCAGTAGATGGGTCAGTAGTTGGGTCAGTAGCTGGTCAGTAGCTGGTCAGAAGCTGGTCAGTAGCTGGTCAGTAGTTGGTCAGTTGTTGGGTCAGTAGCTGGTCAGTAGTTGGGTCAGTAGCTGGTCAGTAGCTGGTCAGTAGCTGGGTCAGTAGCTGGTCAGTAGCTGGTCAGTAGTTGGGTCAGTAGCTGGTCAGTAGTTGGGTCAGTAGCTGGTCAGTAGTTGGGTCAGTAGTTGGGTCAGTAGTTGGGTCAGTAGCTGGTCAGTAGTTGGGTCAGTAGTTGGGTCAGTAGTTGGGTCAGTAGCTGGTCAGTAGATGGGTCAGTAGTTGGGTCAGTCGTTGGGTCAGTAGTTGGGTCAGTAGTTGGGTCAGTAGCTGGTCAGTAGTTGGTCAGTAGTTGGGTCAGTAGCTGGTCAGTAGCTGGTCAGTAGCTGGTCAGTAGTTGGGTCAGTAGTTGGGTCAGTAGCTGGTCAGTAGCTGGTCAGCAGTTGGTCAGTAGTTGGGTCAGTAGTTGGGTCAGTAGCTGTTTCAGCAGGAAACAGACCAGAAGGGGAGACACATTTTCACACACACACACACACACACACACACACACACACACACACACACACACACACACACACACACACACACACACACACACACACACACACACACACACACACCCACACAAATAGACACACACACACACACACGGAAGCACGCGCACATATTAACTTTTCACATTTGGAGAGATCCCCAGATAAACTTGTCCGTGTGGTTACGGTTAGAGGGTTTGAGCTTCAGATATAACTGCCTATGCAAGCTTAGCTGCCTGGGCCTGAGGCCTGGGTTTAGAACTGAACTTAACTTGGTCTCTCTCGGCATGGATTAAAGTCTATCATATTGCTACAGATGTAGGATCTTAATTTGAGCCAGTTTGCTACAGCAGGAAAATAATCCTGCAGCAACAGGACATGTGAATTACTATGTGTATTATAATGAATGGCCGTTTTTGTAAGGGGTCGATACACGTAAAGGAAAGTGGGAAATATTGTAACGACAGACGCTGGGAGATGAGAAGCAAGTACAGGGAGTGAATATTTAATACAAAACACGGACAGCGTCCGGACAGGGGAAACATCACGATGTTAATGCTGACAGATATAGGAGAGGCAATCAATAAGGTGATGGAGTCCAGGTGAGTCCAATGAAACGCTGATGCGCGTGCTCTATCTTGTTATGGCTCCCCCTTCAGCCCCACCGGCCCCCAAAAAAACACCATTCTGCACAACTGTCATTTTTATTCATACATTTGAAACAACACAAATAAATAATCATAACATTTAATACTATATGAATATAAAAATAAATACAAAAATAAGACTCATAAATATCAAAAAGAAGTAACAAAGACAAATTGTAGTATGTAAATACAAATAGATAAGAGAATTTAATTATTACATTATTACCCTATTGCTAACAAAAAACACAGCTGCATACCTTGATCTTTTGCCCGTTTCTCCTCTTCTTCTTCGTTCCTCTTTTTCCAAAACCGATTACCTTTTCTTATCCATTTGTGTTGATTTGGCAACTCGAGCATCAATACATTACCCATCCCCCAACACTGTCAACCAAGAGTCAAGACTACATTACCCATCCCCCAACACCGTCAACCAAGAGTCAAGACTACATTACCCATCCCCCAACACTGTCAACCAAGAGTCGAGACTACATTACCTATCCCCCACTACTGTCAACCAAGAGTCGAGACTACATTACCCATCCCCCAACACCGTCAACTAAGAGTCAAGACTACATTACCCATCCCCCAACACTGTCAACCAAGAGTCAAGACTACATTACCCATCCCCCAACACCGTCAACCAAGAGTCGAGACTACATTACCCATCCCCCAACACTGTCAACCAAGAGTCAAGACTACATTACCCATCCCCCAACACTGTCAACCAAGAGTCAAGACTACATTACCCACCCCCCACAACTGTCAACCGAGAGTCAAGACTACATTACCCATCCCCCAATACTGTCAACCAAGAGTCAAGACTACATTACCCATCCCCCAATACTGTCAACCAAGAGTCAAGACTACATTACCCATCCCCCAACACTGTCAACCAAGAGTCAAGACTACATTACCCATCCCCCAACACTGTCAACCAAGAGTCAAGACTACATTACCCATCCCCCAACACTGTCAACCAAGAGTCAAGACTACATTACCCACCCCCCACAACTGTCAACCGAGAGTCAAGACTACATTACCCATCCCCCAATACTGTCAACCAAGAGTCAAGACTACATTACCCATCCCCCAATACTGTCAACCAAGAGTCAAGACTACATTACCCATCCCCCAACACTGTCAACCAAGAGTCAAGACTACATTACCCATCCCCCAACACAGTCAACCAAGAGTCAAGACTACATTACCCACCCCCCACAACTGTCAACCGAGAGTCAAGACTACATTACCCATCCCCCAATACTGTCAACCAAGAGTCAAGACTACATTACCCATCCCCCAATACTGTCAACCAAGAGTCAAGACTACATTACCCATCCCCCAACACTGTCAACCAAGAGTCAAGACTACATTACCCATCCCCCAACACCGTCAACCAAGAGTCAAGACTACATTACCCATCCCCCAACACTGTCAACCAAGAGTCGAGACTACATTACCCATCCCCCACTACTGTCAACCAAGAGTCGAGACTACATTACCCATCCCCCAACACCGTCAACTAAGAGTCAAGACTACATTACCCATCCCCCAACACTGTCAACCAAGAGTCAAGACTACATTACCCATCCCCCAACACCGTCAACCAAGAGTCGAGACTACATTACCCATCCCCCAACACTGTCAACCAAGAGTCAAGACTACATTACCCATCCCCCAACACTGTCAACCAAGAGTCAAGACTACATTACCCACCCCCCACAACTGTCAACCGAGAGTCAAGACTACATTACCCATCCCCCAATACTGTCAACCAAGAGTCAAGACTACATTACCCATCCCCCAATACTGTCAACCAAGAGTCAAGACTACATTACCCATCCCCCAACACTGTCAACCAAGAGTCAAGACTACATTACCCATCCCCCAACACTGTCAACCAAGAGTCAAGACTACATTACCCACCCCCCACAACTGTCAACCGAGAGTCAAGACTACATTACCCATCCCCCAATACTGTCAACCAAGAGTCAAGACTACATTACCCATCCCCCAATACTGTCAACCAAGAGTCAAGACTACATTACCCATCCCCCAACACTGTCAACCAAGAGTCAAGACTACATTACCCACCCCCCACAACTGTCAACCGAGAGTCAAGACTACATTACCCATCCCCCAATACTGTCAACCAAGAGTCAAGACTACATTACCCATCCCCCAATACTGTCAACCAAGAGTCAAGACTACATTACCCATCCCCCAACACTGTCAACCAAGAGTCAAGACTACATTACCCATCCCCCAACACTGTCAACCAAGAGTCAAGACAAAACCAATTCACCTTGGTGATGTGTAGACTGGTTTTATATTATTCTTAACAATTTCGAAACAAACCAGAAAAAAAAATGCATCAATATGTCTGTGAAAGTATATATTCACAGTATTATGAATGAATTATGGTTTATTTGGTAGCATTTCGTAGTGTGACTGATTTTACTAATTGCGTTAGTACTGTACAAAGTTAGAGGTGCGCTATTTGATAGATTCCCCTGCTCCCCCTACCTCGGGCTTCCAGTGGGGAGACCTGAGGTCAACCTACCCCGGTCCCTCTCCCCATCTCATACTTCTGAGTGGGAGACCTTCCCAGGCAGTAGCATGCCTAGCTCACAAACTAGAATCAGGGCGCCCACTCCGACAAGGTTAGTTTACCCACGGTCCCACACGGTGACATGATATCATTGACGTGACGTGCAAATGAGCGATAGAAAACCGGGGCGGCTGCCCATGTCGCCTGTACCTAAATCCGCCACTGGTGACAGGTGTGCGTAATGATGGGGAGCCTGGCGCCCTCGAGAACCTGAGAGGGAGCAGGAGTGACAATTACAAAACTTCAGAAGCCTTTTTTAACCTCACATTTCCTGCATTGCAACGTGCTGATCAAATTACGGTCCTACAGCTGTATATTCTAAATAAAGACCATTGTGACAGTTTGTAAATGATGATAGTGGATATGTTTAGCATTTGGCCTCAGTTGTAGGTGATTATAGTGGATACTGCCCCGCATTGCCTGTGAAACAAAGTGCAAAGAGGTTAAACAGAACTCAGCGATATGAAACTGGTTATAACAAAGACAGAATACAGTGATATGAAACTGGTTATAACAAAGACAGAATACAGTGATATGAAACTGGTTATAACAAAGACAGAACACAGCGATATGAAACTGGTTATAACAAAGACAGAACACAGCGATATGAAACTGGTTATAACAAAGACAGAACACAGTGATATGAAACTGGTTATAACAAAGACAGAACACAGCGATATGAAACTGGTTATAACAAAGACAGAACACAGTGATATGAAACTGGTTATAACAAAGACAGAACACAGTGATATGAAACTGGTTATAACAAAGACAGAACACAGCGATATGAAACTGGTTATAACAAAGACAGAACACAGTGATATGAAACTGATTATAACAAAGACAGAACACAGTGATATGAAACTGGTTATAACAAAGACAGAACACAGTGATATGAAACTGGTTATAACAAAGACAGAATACAGTGATATGAAACTGGTTATAACAAAGACAGAATACAGTGATATGAAACTGGTTATAACAAAGACAGAACTCAGTGATATGAAACTGGTTATAACAAAGACAGAATACAGTGATATGAAACTGGTTATAACAAAGACAGAACTCAGTGATATGAAACTGGTTATAACAAAGACAGAACACAACAATATGAAACGGCAAAACGTGCAAAGAGCTTGAACATTGCTGCTTTTATCTCCAGCTGGTGTAATATGATCCGGGGGGAATCTGATCAGTTATATCTTCCCCAGCTGATTTTCCCAGCTAGCTTTCTAGACCTCAGAGTGACAGTGACTCTACCAACCAGGCCTACTGTCCATCTGGTTATCTAATAGAGTTCTATTCTGTTCTGTTCTGTTCTGTGCTAGTGCCAACCAGATAGAACAGTGTGATATCCCGAGGCAGACTTCCTGTTACAGTGTAGCAGTGTTCCGTCAGGGCTGTGGTATGCACCATGTGAAGCCCAGCGGAACAAGCACTGCCCTGCAGCACTAGCAGGTCTGTAAACAGGACAGAATAGGGGGAGAATATTACCATATTAGTGTGTGTGTGTGTTTATACAGCTAGCTGTGTTTATGCACAGTGTGTGTGTGTGTGTGTGTGTGTGTGTGTGTGTGTGTGTGTGTGTGTGTGTGTGTGTGTGTGTGTGTGTGTGTGTGTGTGTGTGTGTGTGTGTGTGTGTGTGTGTGTGTGTGTGTGTGTGCGTGTGTGCGTGTGTGCGTGTGTGCGTGCCGTGGACGTCCGTATCTAGTATTGTTTTAAAAGAGAGTAAAATGATCTTACTGTAACAGGCCATGAAGAGCTGTTTATTAAGAGAAATGCGCTGTAATGGATATATCCGTGACAGTCCAGTCTCCTCTCTTCCAGTATCCTCTCTTCCAGTCTCCTCTCTTCCAGTCTCCTCTCTTCCAGTATCCTCTCTTCCAGTATCCTCTCTTCCAGTATCCTCCCTTCCAGTCTCATCTCTTCCAGTATCCTCTCTTCCAGTCTCCTCTCTTCCAGTCTCCTCTCTTCCAGTATCCTCCCTTCCAGTCTCCTCTCTCCCAGTATCCTCTCTTCCAGTCTCCTCTCTTCCAGTCTCCTCTCTTCCAGTATCCTCCCTTCCAGTCTCCTCTCTCACAGTATCCTCTCTTCCAGTCTCCTCTCTTCCAGTCTCCTCTCTTCCAGTATCCTCTCTTCCAGTCTCCTCTCTTCCATTCTCCTCTCTCCCAGTCTCCTCTCTTCCCTCTTCCAGTCTCCTCTCTTCAATTTTCCTCTCTTCCAGTATCCTCCCTTCCAGTCTCCTCTCTTCCATTCTCCTCTCTCCCAGTATCCTCTCTTCCAGTCTCCTCTCTTCCATTCTCCTCTCTCCCATTATCCTCTCTTCCAGTCTCCTCTCTTCCATTCTCCTCTCTCCCAGTCTCCTCTCTTCCCTCTTCCAGTCTCCTCTCTTCCAGTATCCTCTCTTCCAGTCTCCTCTCTTCCATTCTCCTCTCTCCCAGTCTCCTCTCTTCCAGTCTCCTCTCTCCCAGTATCCTCTCTTCCAGTCTCCTCTCTCCCAGTCTCCTCTCTTCCCTCTTCCAGTCTCCTCTCTCCCATTTTCCTCTATTCCCTCTCCCAGTCTCCTCTCTTCCCTCTTCCATTCTCCTCTCTCCCAGTCTCCTCTCTCCCAGTCTCCTCTCTTCCCTCTTCCATTCTCCTCTCTTCCATTCTCCTCTCTTCAAGTCTCCTCTCTCCCAGTCTCCTCTCTTCCCTCTCCCAGTCTCCTCTCTTACCTCTTCCATTCTCCTCTCTTCCATTCTCCTCTCTCCCAGTCTCCTCTCTTCCCTCTTCCAGTCTCCTCTCTTTCAGTCTCCTCTCTCCCAGTCTCCTCTCTTCCCTCTTCCAGTCTCCTCTCTCCCAGTCTCCTCTCTCCCAGTCTCCTCTCTTCCCTCTTCCAGTCTCCTCTCTTTCAGTCTCCTCTCTCCCAGTCTCCTCTCTTCCCTCTTCCATTCTCCTCTCTTCCATTCTCCTCTCTCCCAGTCTCCTCTCTTCCCTCTTCCAGTCTCCTCTCTTTCAGTCTCCTCTCTCCCATTTTCCTCTCTTCCCTCTCCCAGTCTTCTCTTTACTCTCTTCCAGTCTCCTCTCTTCCATTCTCCTTTCTTTCAGTGTAAAACTGAGGAAGTTCAGCGTAAAACTGATGAAGTTTAGTGTAAAAGAGAGGAATACAGAGTTAAACCCTGCTTCAAGGAGACAGAACTCTGATACCGAGTGAAGACAGAACTCTGGTACCGATTGAAGACAGAACTCTGGTACCGAGTGAAGACAGAACTCTGATACCGAGTGAAGACAGAACTCTGATACCGAGTGAAGACAGAACTCTGGTACCGAGTGAAGACAGAACTCTGATACCGAGTGAAGACAGAACTCTGGTAACGAAGTGAAGACAGAACTCTGATACCGAGTGAAGACAGAACTCTGATACCGAGTGAAGACAGAACTCTGGTACCGATTGAAGACAGAACTCTGGTACCGAGTGAAGACAGAACTCTGATACCGAGTGAAGACAGAACTCTGATACCGAGTGAAGACAGAACTCTGGTAACGAAGTGAAGACAGAACTCTGATACCGAGTGAAGACAGAACTCTGGTACCGAGTGAAGACAGAACTCTGGTACCGAGTGAAGACAGAACTCTGATACCGAGTGAAGACAGAACTCTGATACCGAGTGAAGACAGACCTCTGGTACCGAGTGAAGACAGAACTCTGATACCGAGTGAAGACAGAACTCTGATACCGAGTGAAGACAGAACTCTGATACCGAGTGAAGACAGAACTCTGATACCGAGTGAAGACAGAACTTTTCTTCTTCCTCCCTGGTCTCCTACCTGCTTACCTTACTAAGCCCTTACTAAGTCCCCCCCCCCCCCCCCCCCCCCCCACACACACACCTGTAAATCCTTTTGGCAACTAGGCTTCAGTTACACCAGGGCCCAGTTTTTCAAAAGTTATCTATCTGGATTTCTGCCTATCGAATAGGATTAAATGCACAGAAATAGAAATAATAGAACAGGAGTTCCCATTCAAGTCAGTGATTCGTCCATTCTATTCATTATATTTCTATGCATTTAATCCTATCCGATAGGTGAAATCCAGATAGATAACTTCTTAAAAACTGGGCCCGGATTAGAATGTTTTCCTCCCTGTTATTTATAGATTAAACCCTGTACTCTTTAATCAGAAACCCCTTGGTGCAGAAGGCAACTGCTCTGTGAGTGTGTAAGTTGTGTGTGTAAGTTGTGTGTGTGTGTGTGTGTGTGTGTGTGTGTGTGTGTGTCCATGCCCGTGTGTATGTGTCCGTGTGTGTGCTTGTCTGGCCCGTAAGTTGTTGTGTTTTGGGTGTTGGTTGGGATGAAGTGGGGCGATTACGAATAAGTTACTCCTCAATTGAATGGACACACACACACACACACACACACGCACACACACAGGTACAGACATGCACAACACACACATGCATGCATGCGCACACACACACAAAGAGAGAGACACAGACACACACACACACATACACACACACACACACACACACACACACACACACACACACACACACACACACACACACACACACACACACACACACACACACACACACACACACACACACACACACACACACACACACAGACATAATGAAAACAGCCAATCCTAGATGAATAGCTGGTAGATAAAGTAGACCCAAAGCCATGCTTCCACCATCAGCCCCCCCCCCCCCCCCCCCCCCCGAACAACAACAACATCAACAACAACGACAACAACAGTGGTGGATTGCCTCTATAAACTCCTGTGTTGTATTGAATCAGTCTGGCTCGGACTGAGGCTGCGTTCCTAATGACACGGAGGCGCTCACGGTAACACATGTAGTGATGTGTATCCATTTGATGACAGTGTATTTCCTAGTGAGCTAATGCTGTTATTTAAGTATTCATACATTGTTGCCTGTTGTTATTTCCCCGACGAAGCCACTGGGTGTGTTCCAAATAGTATCCTCATTCCCTATATAGTGCACTACTTTAGATAGGGCCTTATTCATATATAGTGCACTACTTTAGATAGGGCCTTATTCCCTATATAGTGCACTGCTTTAGATAGGGCCTTATTCCTATATAGTGCACTACTTTAGATAGGGCCTTATTCCTATATAGTGCACTACTTTAGATAGGGCCCTATTCCCTATATAGTGCACTACTTTAGATAGGGCCTTATTCCCTATATAGTGCACTACTTTAGATAGGGCCTTATTCCCTATATAGTGCACTACTTTAGATAGGGCCTTATTCCTATATAGTGCACTACTTTAGATAGGGCCTTATTCCCTATATAGTGCACTACTTTAGATAGGGCCTTATTCCCTATATAGTGCACTACTTTAGATAGGGCCTTATTCCTATATAGTGCACTACTTTAGATAGGGCCTTATTCCCTATATAGTGCACTACTTTAGATAGGGCCTTATTCCCTATATAGTGCACTACTTTAGATAGGGCCTTATTCCCTATATAGTGCACTACTTTAGATAGGGCCTTATTCCTATATAGTGCACTACTTTAGATAGGGCCTTATTCCTATATAGTGCACTACTTTAGATAGGGCCTTATTCCCTATATAGTGCACTACTTTAGATAGGGCCTTATTCCTATATAGTGCACTACTTTAGATAGGGCCTTATTCCTATATAGTGCACTACTTTAGATAGGGCCTTATTCCTATATAGTGCACTACTTTAGATAGGGCCTTATTCCTATATAGTGCACTACTTTAGATAGGGCCTTATTCCTATATAGTGCACTACTTTAGATAGGGCCTTATTCCTATATAGTGCACTACTTTAGATAGGGCGTTATTCACTATATAGTGCACTACTTTTGACCAGATCCCTATGGCTCTAATGACACTGTATAGGGAATAGGGTGCTTTGTGGGACATAGCCTCTGCCTCTCCGTCCTAGCGTAGCAGGGAGGGTTAGGGGTTAGGGTTAGGGTTAAGGTTAGAGGTTAGGGTTAAGGTTAGGGGTTAGGGGTTAGGGGTTCATGTTAGGGTTAGGGGTTAATGTTAGGGGTTATGGGTTAAGGTTAGGGTTAGGGGTTAGGTTTAGGGTTAGGGGTTAATGTTAGGGGTTATGGGTTAAGGTTAGGGTTAGGGGTTAGGTTTAGGGTTAGGGGTTAAGGGTTAAGGTTAGGGGTTAAGGTTAGGGGTCAGGGGTTAAGGTTAGGATTTAAGGTTAGGGGTTAGGATTTAAGGTTAGGGATTAGGATTTAAGGTTAGGGTTAGGATTTAAGGTTAGGGGTTAAGGTTAGGGGTTAGGGGTTAAGGTTAGGGGTTAAGGTTAGGGGTTAGGGGTTAAGGTTAGGGGTTAAGGTTATTTATTTTCAGACTGTTGTTCTGGACGTGTTGGATGATGATAGTGCAGAGTCGGAAGTGGACATAGTGTATGTGTGTGTGTGTGTGTGTGTGTGTGTGTGTGTGTGTGTGTGTGTGTGTGTGTGTGTGTGTGTGTGTGTGTGTGTGTGTGTGTGTGTGTGCGTGCGTGTGCGTGCATGCGTGCGTGTGCGTGTGCGCGTGCACATGCGTGTGTGTGTGCATGCTAGCCTGGACAGAACTAAAGGCTTAATTAATAACACCTGCTCTTTTCTACCTATTTAAATGGGGAGGGACTCAATCACTCACTGTTATTCTGTCCTGACTGATGTCTTAATCGACTGTGGCGGCAAGGGAGAGGGAGAGGCAGGCTGGCAGAGAGGGAGGCAGAGGAGAGGGAGAGGCAGGCTGGCAGAGGGGGAGGCAGAGGAGAGGGAGAGGCAGAGGAGAGGGAGAGGCAGAGGATAGATGGAGGCAGAGGAGAGGTGGAGGCAGAGGAGAGGTGGAGGCAGAGGAGAGGGAGAGGCAGAGGAGAGGTGGAGGCAGAGGAGAGGGAGAGGCAGAGGAGAGGTGGAGGCAGAGGAGAGGGAGAGGCAGAGGAGAGGGAGATGCAGAGGAGAGGTGGAGGCAGAGGAGAGGGAGAGGCAGGCTGAAAGAGGGGGAGGCAGAGGAGAGGGAGAGGCAGAGGAGAGGGGGAGGCAGAGGAGAGGGGGAGGCAGAGGAGAGGGAGAGTCAGGCTGGCAGAGGGGGAGGCAGAGGAGAGGGAGAGGCAGGCTGAAAGAGGGGGAGGCAGGGGAGAGGGAGAGTCAGGCTGGCAGAGGGGGAGGCAGAGGAGAGGGAGAGGCAGGCTGGCAGAGGGGGAGGCAGAGGAGAGGGAGAGGCAGGGGAGAGGTGGAGGCAGGGGAGAGGTGGAGGCAGGGGAGAGGGGGAGGCAGGCTGAAAGAGGGGGAGGCAGAGGATAGGGAGAGTCAGGCTGGCAGAGGGGGAGGCAGAGGAGAGGGAGAGGCAGGCTGGCAGAGGTGGAGGCAGAGGAGAGGGAGAGGCAGGCTGGCAGAGGGGGAGGCAGAGGAGAGGGAGAGGCAGGCTGGCAGAGGGGGAGGCAGAGGAGAGGGAGAGGCAGAGGAGAGGTGGAGGCAGATGAGAGGGAGAGGCAGGCTGGCAGAGGGGGAGGCAGAGGAGAGGGAGATGCAGGCTGAAAGAGGGGGAGGCAGAGGAGAGGGAGAGGCAGGCTGAAAGAGGGGGAGGCAGAGGAGAGGGAGAGTCAGGCTGGCAGAGGGGGAGGCAGAGGAGAGGGAGAGGCAGGCTGGCAGAGGGGGAGGCAGAGGAGAGGGAGAGGCAGGGGAGAGGTGGAGGCAGGGGAGAGGGAGAGGCAGGGGAGAGGGGGAGGCAGGGGAGAGGTGGAGGCAGGGGAGAGGGGGAGGCAGAGGAGAGGGAGAGGCATGCTGAAAGAGGGGAAGGCAGAGGAGAGGTGGAGGCAGAGGAGAGGTGGAGGCAGGGGAGAGGTGGAGGCAGGGGAGAGGTGGAGGCAGAGGAGAGGTGGAGGCAGGGGAGAGGTGGAGGCAGGGGAGAGGTGGAGGCAGGGGAGAGGGGAGAGGGAGAGGCAGGCTGAACGAGGGGGAGGCAGAGGAGAGGTGGAGGCAGGGGAGAGGTGGAGGCAGGGGAGAGGGGGAGGCCGGGGAGAGGTGGAGGCAGGGGAGAGGGGGAGGCAGAGGAGAGGGAGAGGCAGAGGATAGATGGAGGCAGAGGAGAGGGGGAGGATGGGGAAAGGGGGGAGGCAGGGGAGAGGGGGAGGCAGAGGGAGGCAGGGGAGAGGGGGAGGCAAAGGGAGGCAGAGGAGAGGGGGGAGGAAGACTAGGAGAGAGATAATGGGAGAGGAGCCTGGGTGGGGTGATAATAACACTGTCTGGTTTTGGTCACAGAGGTTGGAACCAGTGTCTTCTATGCACCACTATACTGTGGTATCTCTCTACCTGGAGGCTGTATGTCCCATAGCACCACTTTACTGTGGCATCTCTCTATATGGAGGCTGTATGCCCCATAGCACCACTATACTGTGGTATCTCTCTATATGGAGGCTGTATGTCCCATAGCACCACTATACTGTGGTATCTCTCTATATGGAGGCTGTATGCCCCATATCACCACTATACTGTGCTATCTCTCTATATGGAGGCTGTATGTCCCATATCACCACTATACTGTGCTATCTCTCTATATGGAGGCTGTATGTCCCATAGCACCACTATACTGTGGTATCTCTCTATATGGAGGCTGTATGTCCCATAGCACCACTATACTGTGGTATCTCTCTATATGGAGGCTGTATGTCCCATAGCACCACTATACTGTGGTATCTCTCTATATGGAGGCTGTATGTCCCATAGCACCACTATACTGTGTTATCTCTCTACCTGGAGGCTGTATGTCCCATAGCACCACTATACTGTGTTATCTCTCTATATGGAGGCTGTATGTCCCATAGCTCATCCCGTGAACCCTCCTATGTCATCACCAAGCCTGTTGTGGACACGGTCTGTAAGATGAGACCTCTTAGCATGCCGACACACAGACGACTCCCTACAGCATGCCGTTGTCATGGTAACCTGATATGACCCTCCTGGGACCTCTATGTCTTCCCCACCATCAGTCCCAGGGTGCGTCCTAAATGCTAACCTATGCCCTATGTCAAGGTTTCTCAAAGTGAGGTACTGCAGGGGGATCCGCGTCCAGATTTCAAAAATATTTATTAAAACAAACAAATGTTTTTATTTTTTTAATTACATTAATTTTTTTAATGAATATTACCAACAACAACAGATTAAACAAATTTTGGATCCAAGGGATACGTGAAATAAGTTGAAACAATACATTAAATTGCAATATTGTTCATGTACATTTTAATTTATGTTCTTAAAGTGATACTTTTTGGTTTAATTTATGTTCTTAAAGTGATACTTTTTGGTTTAATTTATGTTCTTAGAGGGATACTTTTTTGTTTTTCAAAAGCTACGCATGGTATCCAATATTCATAACGGGACAGATACAACTTTGTGATCTGTGATGACGGGATGAGGAAGTGGATAGTGTCTGGATTTGTTGTGAATATCTGTCAAATTAACGAATGTATAAAATATTGCATAGCTCTTTGTAAGACATTAAACTGTGACCCGATTCAGGAAACTAGACGTATGTCGTGAGTGACGACCTCACAGGAGAGCCGTTTGAATGTTTAAAAAAAAAGTGTCATCTAATATTTATTAAATATTAAAAATTTTCCTTGTTGTAGGCTACTACTTTTAGTCTTAATCTTTACTACACTACTCACTATTTAGCACATCACCTCACATGTGAATCCTTAAAGAGATGGGTGGGGCTGGCTTAAGAGGGTGTGAACAATGCTGAATGGGGTGTAGACAAAGGAGAGCCCTCCAGTAGGTACCAAAATATTCAAAGGCCATTTTCTCAAAAGTGAGTTTACAAGTTTATCAACATTCAAAGCAGATTTAGTTTCCCATTGTTCCTCAACTGTAGTGTATGATATATCATTTTGTAGCTCTGAGTCTCTACTTTTATCCAATGTAAAAAAAACAAAAAAAACACCCGGCTTTGGATTAGTTAGAAGGTCTTTTACTCTGCTTTTGAGAGAAGCTGGCTAGTAGTTCCCGAATCCAGCAATTGTGCTAAGCTAATGATATGATACCTTCAAATTCCTTCAAAATGCACTCAAATACATAAAAATGGTATCTATGAGTTTGTCTGACTCTGGGTAAGTAGGAAATTGCCTAATTCCCGAAGTATCCCTTTAACCCCGGGCAACATGGGCCTCGGAGAATCACAGGATATTGGTATCCACCGTACTCCACCAATTATACTATATATTATATACCAGTTTTTCAACTCGATACTTCTTGTATTCCCCCTCAATTTTTTATTTTATTTATTTTTTTACATTAATGCACTGTAATTTTAGCTTTAAAACAGCAAAGTTTTCTCTTTGCCTCATGGCAAAATGTGTAGAGTTGCAGGATATTTTCTTTAAACATGAGAAAGGTCTGAAAGATTGCCAAAGACTCCAGCCACCCGAGACTGTTCTCCATGCTCCCGTCCGGCAGGCGGTTCCGGTGCATCAATGCTCAGACAGACAGACTCCTAAACAGCTTCTATCCTCTGGCCATAAGACTGTTCTCCATGCTCCCGTCCGGCAGGCGGTACCGGTGCATCAAGGCTCAGACAGACAGACTCCTAAACAGCTTCTATCCCCTGGCCATAAGACTGTTCTCCATGCTCCCGTCCGGCAGGCGGTACCGGTGCATCAAGGCTCAGACAGACAGACTCCTAAACAGCCTCTATCCCCTGGCCATAAGACTGTTAAATGGCTAATAGCTACTGCTCTCCCTCTCTCACAGACTATTCACACTGACTCGATGCCCATCCACAGGGCTCTACCTACTCAGACACAATTTACACGGGTGGTAAAATGATTATTGATCAGGTTTATTACTCCATTACGCTGCTATCCTGTGATTATTGATTACCATTACCATTCTTATGTACTGTATCTATTTATTCTGCTACTGGTCAGTATTACTGCAGTTTACTATATATATATATATATTAGTATCTATCTACACTACCGGTCAAAAGTTTTAGAATAGCTACTCATTCAAGGGTTTTTCTTGATTTTTACTATTTTCTACATTGTACAATAATAGTGAAGACATCAAAACTATGAAGTAACTCATATGGAATCATGTAGTAACCAAAAAAGTGTTAAACACATCAAAATATTTATATTTGATTCTTCAAATTAGCCACCCTTTGCCTTGATGACAACTTTGCACACTCTTGGCATTCTCTCAACCAGCTTCACCTGGAATGCTTTTCCATCAGTCTTGAAGGAGTTCCCACATATGCTGAGTGCTTGTTGGCTGCTTTTCCTTCCCTCTGCGGTCCAACTCATCCCAAACCATCTCAATTGGGTTTGGGTCGGGTGACTGGGGAGGCCAAGTCATCTGATGCAGCACTCCATCACTCTCCTTCTTGGTTAAATAGCCCTTACACAGCCTGGAGGTGTGTTGGGTCATTGTCCTGTTGAAGAACAAATGATAGTTCCACTAAACACAAACCAGATAGGATGGCGTATCGCTGCAGGATCTGTGGTAGCCATGCTGGTTGTGTTCCTTGAATTCTAAATAAATCAGTTGATGTTGAGATGTGTCTGTTACTTGAACTCTGTGAAGCATTTATTTGGGCTGCAATTTCTGACACACACACGCACACGAACACGCACACGCACACACACACACACACACACACAGAATGAAACAGGTTGCGTGGCTGGAGCATGTGATAGACTGTTAGCAGCAAGTCCATAACACCCAGAGTTAAACACAAGTATGTTGATGACCCAACCAGATGAATGGACTGGAGGGACAGAGGGAGAGACAGAGGGGGAGAGGGAGGGGGGGTGGAGAGAGGGAGAGAGGGAGGGGGAGACGGGGTGAGAGAGAGAGAGAGGGAGGGAGAGAGGGAGGGGAGAGAGAGAGGGAGGGGGGAGAGATAGGGAGGGAGGGAGAGGGATAGGAGAGAGAGAGAGAGAGAGAGAGAGAGAGGGGGAGGGAGGGAGGGATGGGGGAGAAGGGGAGAGGGAGGGAGAGAGAGAGATGGAGGGAGGGAAAGAGAGGGAGGGATGGGGGAGAATGGGACAGGGAGAGAGAGGGAAGGAAAGAGAGAGGGAGGGAGGGAGGGATAGAGAGGGAGGGAGGGATAGAGAGAGAGAGAGAGAGGGCGCGAGGGAGGGAGAGGGAAGTATAGGGTGTGGTCCAAAAAAATACCTCTGGGCAAAAGATTTCGGTTTCCTCGACAGAAATAGGCAGATGGAAATCCTCACATATTTGTGATAAACACCGAGGCTAAACCTGTCTTGCACGTGTGGTAAGACAACTCAAAGCAGAGGTTTTTGTCAAGACTGAAACTAGAAATCGCAGTTGAGGACATTAAACAGTGAATATTTTACGCCTCTTTGCTCCTCTAAGAAATCAACTCAAATAACTATTTCTAAGATTTATAGCCTACCAGGAAACAGTACAGTGAAACAGATAACCTACCAGGAAACAGTACAGTGAAACAGATAACCTACCAGGAAACAGTACAGTGAAACAGATAACCTACCAGGAAACAGTACAGTGAAACAGATAACCTACCAGGAAACAGTACAGTGAAACAGATAACCTACCAGGAAACAGTACAGTGAAACAGATAACCCTAGCGAGCAGTATTAGCAGTTCCATTCCCACACTTCTCCTCTCGGCAGGGAGAAGGGCTTAGAGGGAGCTGGCACACAGTGGTGGAGCAGCTTAGAGAAACAGAGACGTACACCTGTGCTTAAAGGGACATTTCAAACATGTTTTACTTCATATTCATATTCTGTTAATACTACCTGGAGCCCTGTAGTGTCCACCGTAAAGCCCTGTTACTACTACCTGGAGCCCTGTGGTGTCCACCTTAAAGCCTTGTTACTACTACCTGGAGCCCTGTAGTGTCCAGCTCAAAGCCCTGTTACTACTACCTGGAGCCCTGTAGTGTCCAGCTCAAAGCCCTGTTACTACTACCTGGAGCCCTGTAGTGTCCAACTCAAAGCCCTGTTACTACTACCTGGAGCCCTGTAGTGTCCAGGTCAAAGCCCTGTTACTACTACCTGGAGCCCTGTAGTGTCCAGCTCAAAGCCCTGTTACTACTACCTGGAGCCCTGTAGTGTCCACCTTAAAGCCTTGTTACTACTACCTGGAGCCCTGTAGTGTCCAGCTCAAAGCCCTGTTACTACTACCTGGAGCCCTGTAGGGTCCAGCTCAAAGCCCTGTTACTACTACCTGGAGCCCTGTAGTGTCCAGCTCAAAGCCCTGTTACTACTACCTGGAGCCCTGTAGTGTCCAGCTTAAAGCCCTGTTACTACTACCTGGAGCCCTGTAGTGTCCAGCTCAAAGCCCTGTTACTACTACCTGGAGCCCTGTAGTGTCCAGCTCAAAGCCCTGTTACTACTACCTGGAGCCCTGTAGTGTCCAGCTCAAAGCCCTGTTACTACTACCTGGAGCCCTGTAGTGTCCAGCTCAAAGCCCTGTTACTACTACCTGGAGCCATGTAGTGTCCAGCTCAAAACCCTGTTACTACCTGGAGCCCTGTAGTGTCCAGCTCAAAGCCCTGTTACTACTACCTGGAGCCATGTAGTGTCCAGCTCAAAGCCCTGTTACTACTAGCTGAAGCCATGTAGTGTCCTGTTAAAAATACTCTGGGGATGATAATGATGATAAATGGATTAGATTCATACAGAACGTATCCAGATGTTTAAAGCACTTTACATTGTATTGATTAATCCTTTTTTTTCTTCTCGAGGCTGAATCAGCTGAACCGTTTTACTCTTCGTCGTGTTCTTCTCCTCTTCCTCCCATGTTACCTTTTCTTTCTCTGCCGACACACATCTTTTAACCTCGATGCTGCCACTGGCTCCGGCCGTCAAACTCTCTGAATGGTTCTCTCCTGATTAGGTGCTGCCCCCTTGGTCTAAGCAGGCTACAAACAAATCGAATTAAATGTTATTGGACACATACTTGGTCAACAACAGGTGTAGATGAATAGGGAAATGCTTACTTACGGGTCCTTCCCAACAATGCAAAGATAAAAATGTAAAGATAATCAAAAAAGAATGACAAGGAATAAATAATGAGTAACTTTAACTTGGCTGTATACACTGGGTACCAGTACTGAGTCCATGTGTAGGGGTATGAGGTAATAACTTGACTATATACACTGGGTACCAGACCTGAGTTGATGTGTAGGGGTACGAGGTAATAACTTGGCCGTATACACAGGGTACCAGTACTGAGTCCATGTGTAGGGGTACGAGGTAATAATTTGGCTAAATACACTGGGTACTAGTACTGAGTCCATGTGTAGGGGTACGAGGTAATAACTTGGCCGTATACACTGGGTACCAGTACTGAGTTGATTTGTACGGGTACGAGGTAATAACTTGGCCGTATACACAGGGTACCAGTACTGAGTTGATGTGTAGGGGTACTAGGTAATAACTTGACTATATACACTGGGTACCAGTACTGAGTCCATGTGTAGGGGTACGAGGTAATAACTTGACTATATACACTGGGTACCAGTACTGAGTCCATGTGTAGGGGTACGAGGTAATAACTTGGCCGTATACACAGGGTACCAGTACTGAGTTGATGTGTAGGGGTACTAGGTAATAACTTGACTATATACACTGGGTACCAGTACTGAGTCCATGTGTAGGGGTACGAGGTAATAACTTGGCCGTATACACTGGGTACCAGTACTGAGTCCATGTGTAGGGGTACGAGGTAATAACTTGACTATATACACTGGGTACCAGTACTGAGTCCATGTGTAGGGGTACGAGGTAATAACTTGACTATATACACTGGGTACCAGTACTGAGTCCATGTGTAGGGGTACGAGGTAATAACTTGGCCGTATACACTGGGTACCAGTACTGAGTCCATGTGTAGGGGTACGAGGTAATAACTTGACTATATACACTGGGTACCAGTACTGAGTCCATGTGTAGGGGTACGAGGTAATAACTTGACTATATACACTGGGTACCAGTACTGAGTCCATGTGTAGGGGTACGAGGTAATAACTTGGCCGTATACACTGGGTACCAGTACTGAGTCCATGTGTAGGGGTACGAGGTAATAACTTGGCCGTATACACTGGGTACCAGTACTGAGTTGATGTGTAGGGGTACGAGGTAATAACTTGGCTATATACTCTGGGTACCAGTACTGAGTTGATGTGTAGGGGTACGAGGTAATAACTTGGCCGTATACACTGGGTACCAGTACTGAGTCCATGTGTAGGGGTACGAGGTAATAACTTGACTATATACACTGGGTACCAGTACTGAGTCCATGTGTAGGGGTACGAGGTAATAACTTGACTATATACACTGGGTACCAGTACTGAGTCCATGTGTAGGGGTACGAGGTAATAACTTGGCCGTATACACTGGGTACCAGTACTGAGTCCATGTGTAGGGGTACGAGGTAATAACTTGGCCATATACACTGGGTACCAGTACTGAGTCCATGTGTAGGGGTACGAGGTAATAACTTGGCCGTATACACAGGGTACCAGTACTGAGTCCATGTGTAGGGGTACGAGGTAATAACTTGGCCGTATACACAGGGTACCAGTACTGAGTTGATGTGTAGGGGTACGAGGTAATAACTTGGCCGTATACACAGGGTACCAGTACTGAGTCCATGTGTAGGGGTACGAGGTAATATTTTGGCTATATAGACTGGGTACTAGTACTGAGTCCATGTGTAGGGGTACGAGGTAATAACTTGGCCGTATACACTGGGTACCTTGGCGTTTTTGGGCACAGGTTATATGGTTGTTTGCTTGAAACACGAATGCGGCTGTCACGAAGGTCGTCGGGAGAAGGAGAGGAGGACCAAGGTGCAGCGTGGTAAGTGTTCATCTTTTTAATAACAACAACTGAACACTGAACAAAACAACAAAAACGACAAAGGAACAGTCCTGTAAGGTGACGAAAAAACACTAAACAGAAAAATAATCACCCACACCTCAAAATGGGGAAACAGGCTACCTAAGTATGGCTCTCAATCAGAGACAACGATAGACAGTTGCCTCTGATTGGGAACCACACCAAACACATAGAAACACAACAACATAGAAAAAAAGAACATAGACTGCCCACCCTAGTCACACCCTGGCCTAACCAAAATAGAGAATAAAAAGCCTCTCTATAGCCAGGGTGTAACAGCTGCACGTTTACAGTGTTCTTCACCCCGGCACCTAGTTGTACGTCCCAAAATGGCAGCCTATTCCTAACAGTATATCGTGCACTACTTTTAACCAGTCCCTGAATTAGTGCACTATAAAGGGAACAACCTGCCATTTGGGATGCAGACCCTAGTGCTAATTAGCACATTGTTAGCCCTGTCATTAGGACCAGGGCTGGAGATGGCTAGGGTTTATATGTTCTGAATGCGTGAGCTGACAACAATAGGCAAAAGGGGGATGGGGAGGGAGAGATGGGAGGGGAGGAGAGGGGATTGAGATGAGGGAGGGGAGGGGGAGGGGGAGGAGAGGAGAGATGGGAGGAGAGGAGAGGGGATTGAGGTAAGGGAGGGGAGGAGAGGAGAGGAGAGATGGGAGGAGAGGAGAGGGGACTGAGGTAAGGGAGGAGAGGAGAGGAGATTGAGGTAAGGGAGGGGAGGAGAGGAGACTGAGGTAAGGGAGGGAAGGGGAGGAGAGGAGAGGGGATTGAGGTAAGGTAAGGGAGGGGAGGAGAGGAGAGGAGAGGGGATTGAGGGAAGGGAGGGGAGGAGAGGAGAGGGGATTGAGGTAAGGGAGGGGAGGAGAGGAGAGGGGATTGAGGTAAGGGAGGGGAGGAGAGGAGAGGGGATTGAGGTAAGGGAAAGGAGGGGAGGGGAGGAGAGGGGACTGAGGTAAGGGAGGGGAGGGGAGAAGAGGGGACTGAGGTAAGGGAGGGGAGGAGAGGAGAGGAGAGATGGAAAAATGAACCTACTATGAGAAATATGCTATCTTAAGATCGATGCACTTACTGACCGTCGCTGTGGATAACAGTCTGCTGAATGACTAACATGTCAGTGTACATGTAAATGGGGGTAAAAATAGAGGTGGCAGAATGAAAATAGTGAAAATTGTCTCTTGTCTCATGACTGGCTGCTAATATGATGCCATCAAGGGTAATGTATAAACATTGTCTATGTCGATCCCATCAAGGGTAATGTATAAACATTGTCTATGTCGATCCCATCAAGGGTAATGTATAAACATTGTCTATGTCGATCCCATCAAGGGTAATGTATAAACATTGTCTATGTCGATCCCATCAAGGGTAATGTACAAACATTGTCTATATTGATCCCATCAAGGGTAATGTATAAACATTGTCTTTGTTGATCCCATCAAGGGTAATGTATAAACATTGTCTATGTCGATCCCATCAAGGGTAATGTATAAAACAGTGTCATGTGGTAAAGGATATGTCATGGCGTCGCAGGCAGATAAATGATACAAATTGGTGAAAAGACGGGGAGGTACAATATCCAAAAGGCACAAAGGATATTTTGTGTTGTGTGTATATACCTGAGAAGTGAAACTCGGAGGGATAAAGGAGAGTCATTTCGTCTGCTGTTTGTAGATGGAGCATTTCCAAATCTCAGTGGTCTCAACATTATGGGGCATGTCACCAGTGATCCAGACCTAATCCACCAGCTCCATGCTCTAAGGTCCCTGTGGAGTGGGTGGTGGCCCCAGAGCTAACACCATTAGGTCCTCCATCTTTAGGACAGGCCAGAGCTAATACCATTAGGTCCTCCATCTTTAGGACAGGCCAGAGCTAATACCATTAGGTCATCCATCTTTAGGACAGGCCAGAGCTAACACCATTAGGTCCTCCATCTTTAGGACAGGCCAGAGCTAACATCATTAGGTCATCCATCTTTAGGACAGGCCAGAGCTAACATCATTAGGTCATCCATCTTTAGGACAGGCCAGAGCTAACATCATTAGGTCATCCATCTTTAGGACAGGCCAGAGCTAACACCATTAGGTCATCCATCTTTAGGACAGGCCAGAGCTAACACCATTAGGTCATCCATCTTTAGGACAGGCCAGAGCTAATACCATTAGGTCATCCATCTTTAGGACAGGCCAGAGCTAACACCATTAGGTCATCCATCTTTAGGACAGGCCAGAGCTAATACCATTAGGTCATCCATCTTTAGGACAGGCCAGAGCTAAC
>NC_074688.1:44907164-44929664 GCF_029448725.1 Salvelinus fontinalis | reverse complement strand
GACGCAGACCCCGCCCCGCTTTAGGCTCTCCCCCACTTCGGTGGCGCCTCCGGTGCAGGTATCATCGCCGGGACCTCCGGACCGTAGATCATCGCCGGAGGCTCTGGACTGCAGACCGTCGCTGGTGGCTCCGGACTGGGGACCGTTGCTGGAGGCTCCAAACAGGGGACCGCCACTGCAGGGTCCTTGCCATGGATCATCACTGGAGGCTTCATGCCATGGATTACCACTACAGGCTCCGGGCCATGGATCATCACTGGAGGCTTCGTGCCATGGATCATCACTGGAGGCTTCGTACGTGGAGCCGGAACAGGTCTCACCGGACTGAGGAGACGTACTGGAAGCCTGGTACGTGGAGCTGCCACAATGCGTCTTGGCTGGATACCCACTCTAGCTCGGTGAGTGCGTAGAGCCAGCAGAGGATATACTGGGCCGTGGATGCGCACTGGAGGTCTGGAGCGTAGAGCTGGCACAACGCGTCCTGGCTAAATCCCCCCCGTAGCACGGCAAGTGCGGGGAGCTGGAACAGGCCGCACTGGGCTGTGCTGGCGAACTGGGGATACCGTGCGTAAAGTTGGCGCAGGATATCCTGGAACGAAGAGACGCACAGGAGGCCAGGAGCGCTGAGCCGGCACAATCCGTCATGGCTGAATGCCCACTCTAGCACGGCAACTGCGGGGAGCTTGCACAGAGCGCAGGGAAAGGGAGAGAGAGATCACAGAGAGAGAAGGGAGAGGGAGGGAGAGCTCACAGAGAGAGAATGGAGAGGGAGGGAGAGCTCACAGAGAGAGAAGGGAGAGGGAGAGAGATTACAGAGAGAGAAGGGAGAGAGGGAAAGCTGTGTTTGGCAAAAAACACATTTCTTTCCACAGGGCCGTGGGGTGAGACAGGGATGCAGCTTAAGCCCCAACCTCTTCAACAAATATATCAATGAATTGGCGAGAGCACCTGACCAGTCTGCAGCACCCGGTTCTTCTGTCCCCAACCAAGGAGGGCCTACAACAGCACCTAGATCTTCTGCACAGATTCTGTCAGACCTGAGCTCTGCAGGTAAATCTCAGTAAGACAAAAATAATGATGTTCCAAACAAGGTCCAGTCGCCAGGACAACAAATACAAATTCCATCTAGACACCGTTGCCCTACAGCACACAAAAAACTTTACATACCTCGGCCTAAACATCAGCGCCACAGGTAACTTCCACAAAGCTGTGAACGATCTGAGAGACAAGACAAGAGGGCCTTCTATGCCATCAAAAGAAACATAAAATTTGACATATCAATTAGGATCTGGCTAAAAACACTTGAATCCATTATAGAACCCATTGCCCTTTAAGGCTGGGAGGTCTGGGGTCCGCTCATCAACCAAGAATTCACAAAAATGGGACAAACACCAAATTGAGACCAAATAATGCATGCAGAGCAGAATTAGGCCGATACCCACTAATTTTCAAAATCCAGAAAAGAGCCGTTAAATTCTTCAACCACCTAAAAGGAAGCGATTCCCAAACCTTCCATAACAAAGCCATCACCTACAGAGAGATGAACCTGGAGAAGAGACCCCTAAGCAAGCTGGTCCTGGGGCTCTGTTCACAAACACAAACACACCCCACAGAGCCCCAGGACAGCAACACAATAAGACCCAACCAAATCATTAGAAAACAAAAAGATAATTACTTGACACATTGGAAATAATTAACCAAAAAAACAGAGCAAACTAGAATGCTATTTGGCCCTAAACACTGTGACTGACACAAAATTAAGGAAAACTTTGAATATGTACAGACTCAGTGAGCATAGCCTTGCTATTGAGAAATGACGCCGTAGGCAGACCTGGCTCTCAAGAGAAGACAGGCCATGTGCACACTGCTCAAAAAATGAGGTAGAAACTGAGCAGCACTTCCAATATTTGTGACCTGTTGCCACAAGAAAAGGGCAAGAAGAACAAACAACTTTGTAAATACAACCCATATTTATGTTTATTTATTTTCTGTTCCACTTGCTTTGGCAATGTAAACATATGTTTCCCCATGCCAATAAAGCCCTTTGAATTTAATAGAGAAGGAGAGAGAGAGAGAGAGAGAGAGAGAGAGGAGAGAGGAGAGAGAGAGAGATGGGGGAGAGAGAGAGAGATGGGGGAGAGAGAGAGAGAAATAGGGGAGAGAGAGACAGAGGGGAGAGAGAGAGAGAGAGAGAGAGAGGGGGGGGAGAGAGAGAGAGAGAATGAGGGGAGAGAGAGAAAGAGGGGAGAGAGAGAGAGAGACAGAGAGAGAGAGAGAGAGAGAGAAAGAGGGAAGAGAGAGAGAAGGAGAGAGAGGTAGAGTCCATCCCTACAGTAAAAACAGCAGATGGACAGATATAAATAGGGTTCTGTCTATAAATACAGTGGAACAAACAAAGCAACTAAACAGCTACAAAGTATAATCTGTGGTCAGAGAGAGAGTCTCTATGGTCAGTCTCTGTGGTCAGAGAGAGAGAGAGAGGAGAGAGAGAGAGTATCTGTGGTCAGAGAGAGAGAGAGGAGAGAGAGAGAAGAGGAGAGAGAGAGACAGAGAGAGAAAGTTTCCCTATATAGTTTCCCTATTCCCTATATAGTGCACTACTTTAGACCAGAGCCCTATTCCGTACATAGTACACTACTTTAGTGTGTGTTCAGTACAGTAACAGTAGATACGGTGTGTTCAGTAACAGTAACAGTAGATACTGTGTGTTCAGTAACAGTAGATAGTGTGTGTTCAGTACAGTAGATACTGTGGGTTCAGTAACAGTAACAGTAGATACTGTGTGTTCAGTAACAGTAGATATTGTGTGTTCAGTAACAGTAGATATTGTGTGTTCAGTACAGTAGATACTGTGTGTTCAGTAACAGTAGATATTGTGTGTTCAGTACAGTAGATACTGTGTGTTCAGTAACAGTAGATACTGTGTGTTCAGTAACAGTAGATATTGTGTGTTCAGTACAGTAGATACTGTGTGTTCAGTAACAGTAGATATTGTGTGTTCAGTACAGTAGATACTGTGTGTTCAGTAACAGTAGATACTGTGTGTTCAGTAACAGTCGATACTGTGTGTTCAGTAACAGTAACAGTAGATACTGTGTGTTCAGTAACAGGCGATACTGTGTGTTCAGTAACAGGCGATACTGTGTGTTCAGTAACAGTAGATACTGTGTGTTCAGTAACAGTAGATAATGTGTGTTCAGTAACAGTAGATACTGTGTGTTCAGTAACAGTAACAGTAGATACTGTGTGTTCAGTAACAGTCGATACTGTGTGTTCAGTAACAGTAACAGTAGATACTGTGTGTTCAGTAACAGGCGATACTGTGTGTTCAGTAACAGTAGATACTGTGTGTTCAGTAACAGTAACAGTAGATAGTGTGTGTTCAGTACAATAGGTAGGTAGAACACAGTTGGTCCCAGGGCTGTACATGTTCTGTGTGGGACTGGGTAGGGACAGAGAGACCAAACCAGGCCTCTCTGTTTGATTCTGTGTGTCTCTCTGTGTGGAGGACGGTGTGCTGTGCTGCTGTGGTGTGTGGTAGAGTAGTGGGGCCTGCTGCCATATGTTGAGGCTAGGTGAGCCAACGCACAGGGGAGAGAGCTGCCATATGGTGGCAGGAACAAATGCACTGCTACAAATACAGACACAGTCACAGACACAGAGACAGAGACAGTCACAGTCACAGACACATACAGAGAGACAGTCACAGACACAGAGACAGTCACAGACACAGAGACAGATACAGACACAGAGATAGTCACAGACACCGTCACAGACACATACACAGAGACAGTCACAGTCACAGACACATACAGAGAGACAGTCACAGAGACAGTCACAGACACAGAGACAGATACAGTCACAGTCACAGAAACAGAGATAGCCACAGACACAGTCACAGACACAGAGACAGTCACAGACACATACACAGAGACAGTCACAGTCACAGACACAGTCACAGGCACAGACACAGACACAGAGACAGTCACAGACACATACACAGAGACAGTCACAGTCACAGACACAGTCACAGGCACAGACCCAGAGACAGACACAGAGATAGTCACAGACACCGTCACAGACACCGTCACAGTCACAGACACAGTCACAGAGACCGTCACAGACACAGAGACAGTCACAGACACAGTCGCAGACACAGAGACAGTCACAGAGGCAGTCACAGACACAGACACAGTCACTGAGACAGTCACGGACACAGAGACAGAACACAGACACACTACCTTGGAGAGAAGAAGAGGGGGAAGAGAGAGGGGAGGGGGGGACAGAGAGAGAGTAGAGGGGGGAGAGAGAGGCGGAGGGGGGGACAGAGAGCGAGGGAGAGGGGGAAGAGAGATGGGGAGGGGGAGAGAGATGGGGAGGGGGGGACAGAGAGAGAGAGGGGGAAGACAGAGGGGAGGAGAAGGGGAGAGAGACGGGGAGGGGGGAGACAGAGGGAGAGGGGGAGAGAAGCAGGGAGGGGGGAGACAGACGAAGAGGGAGAGGAGGAAAAGAGAGGAGTAGCAGGGAGGAGACAAGAGGGAGAGGGAGACGAGAGAGGGGATGGGGGGGGAGAGAGGAGGGAGAGGGGAACTAGGGGAGTGATAAAGAGAGAGATGTCTTTGCTGCCACACAAAGAAATTCCCCGATGATGGCTGTGTGCCCATGGTTGGTTTAAATAATAAAGAAGTATATTTGAAATGTAACTTCAGAGAGTGAGGAGGAGAAATGTCATTCCATTCTCCAGTGGAACAGAAAGACAGATGGATGAGGAGATGATATTAAAGGTTGGAGCGATGGAGGGGGATGGAGGTCAAAAATGACCTTCAAACCAAATTACAGAGATCATAAAAAAATGTAGCGTCCCCCCTCTCTGTCTGTCTCTCTCTCACTCCCCACTCTCTGTCTGTCTCTCTCTCACTGCCCACTCTCTGACTCTCTCTCTCTCTCTCACTCCCCACTCTCTCTCTCACTCCCCACTCTTTGTCTCTCTCTCTCACTCCCCACTCTCTGACTCTCTCTCTCTCACACTCCCCCTCTCTGACTCTCACTCTCTCTCTCACTCCCCACTCTCTGTCTCTCTAACTCCCCACTTTCTCTCTCTCTCTCTCTCTCTCTCTGTCTCTCTCTCTCACTCCCCACTCGCTGTCTCTCTCTCTCACTCCCCTCTCTCTCTCTCTCTCTCTCTCTCTCTCTCACTCCCCACTCTCTGACTCTCTCTCTCTCTCTCACTGCCCACTCTCTGACTCTCTCTCTCTCACACTCCCCACTCTCTGACTCTCTCTCTCTCTCACACTCCCCACTCTCTGACTCTCTCTCTCTCTCACTCCCCACTCTCTGTCTCTCTCTCTCACTCCCCACTCTCTGACTCTCTCTCTCTCACTCCCCACTCTCTGTCTCTCTCTCTCACTCCCCACTCTCTGACTCTCTCTCTCACACTCCCCACTCTCTGTCTCTCTCTCTCTCACTCCCCACTCTCTGACTCTCTCTCTCTCTCACTCCCCACTCTCTGTCTCTCTCTCTCACTCCCCACTCTCTGACTCTCTCTCTCTCACACTCCCCACTCTCTGTCTCTCTCTCTCACTCCCCACTCTCTGACTCTCTCTCTCTCTCACTCCCCACTCTCTGACTCTCTCTCTCTCTCACTCCCCACTCTCTGACTCTCTCTCTCTCTCACTCCCCACTCTCTGACTCTCTCTCCCTCTCACTCCCCACTCTCTGACTCTCTCTCTCTCTCACTCCCCACTCTCTGACTCTCTCTCTCTCTCTCACTCCCCACTCTCTCTCTCTCTCTCACTCCCCTCTCTCTCTCTCTCTCTCTCTCACTCCCCACTCTCTGACTCTCTCTCTCTCTCTCTCACTCCCCACTCTCTGTCTCTCTCTCTCTCCCCACTCTCTGACTCTCTCTCTCTCACTCCCCACTCTCTGTCTCTCTCTCTCTCACACTCCCCACTCTCTCTCTCTCTCTCACACTCCCCACTCTCTGACTCTCTCTCTCTCTCTCACTCCCCACTCTCTCTCTCTCTCTCACTCCCCCTCTCTCTCTCTCTCTCTCACACTCCCCACTCTCTCTCTCTCTCTCTCTCTCTCTCTCTCACTCCCCACTCTCTCTCTCTCTCTCACTCCCCACTCTCTGACTCTCTCTCTCTCACTCCCCACTCTCTGTCTCTCTCTCTCTCACACTCCCCACTCTCTCTCTCTCTCTCACACTCCCCACTCTCTGACTCTCTCTCTCTCTCACTCCCCACTCTCTCTCTCTCTCTCACTCCCCCTCTCTCTCTCTCTCTCTCTCACTCCCCACTCTCTGACTCTCTCTCTCTCACTCCCCACTCTCTGACTCTCTCTCTCTCTCACACTCCCCACTCTCTCTCTCTGTCTCTCTCTCACTCCCCACTCTCTGTCTCTCTTTCTCTCACACTCCCCTCTCTCTCTCTCTCTCTCACTCCCCCTCTCTGTCTCTCTCTCTCTCACTCCCCACTCTCTGACTCTCTCTCTCTCACTCCCCACTCTCTGACTCTCTCTCTCTCACTCCCCACTCTCTGTCTCTCTCTCTCTCTCACTCCCCACTCTCTCTCCCCACTCTCTGACTCTCTCTCTCTAACTCCCCACTCTCTGTCTCTCTCTCACTCCCCCTCTCTGTCTCTCTCTCTCACTCCCCACTCTCTGACTCTCTCTCTCTCACTCCCCCCTCTCTGCCTCTCTCTCTCACTCCCCCTCTCTGTCTCTCTCTCTCACTCCCCATTCTCTGTCTCTCTCACATACTCCCCCTCTCTCACTGTCTCTCTCTCTCTCACCCCCCCTCTCTGCTGCTCCTGACACTGATGTTTGTCCAATCCACCTCCTCCTCAGACCAGTGGCATTTTGCTCTGACTGTCTCTCTCTGTCTCTGTCTCTCTCTTTCCTCTCTCTCTACTCTCTCTCTCCTCTCTCTCTCCTCTCTCTCTCTCTCTCCCCTCTCTTTCTCTCATCTCTCGCTGTCTCTCTCTCTCTCTCCTCTCTCTCTCATCTCTCTTTCTCTCTCTCTCCTCTCTCTCATCTCTCGCTGTCTCTCTCTCTCTCCTCTCTCTCCCCTCTCTCTCCTCTCTCTCTCTCTCTCCTCTCTCTCATGCTTTCCCCAGATGTCACATCTTAACAAAATACTGTGATCCTATCTGTTCTCCTCCTACAAGAATCTTATTGAATTGTGCTGTAGCCAGCGTATCTGTAATGACACTGCAGTCACCGAGTGTGTCCGTAATGACACCCTATGCCCTATGGAACCCCTATGGGCCCCGGTCAAACGTAGTGAAGTAGAAAGGGAAAAGGGTGCTATTTAGGATGCAACCCACAGACAGACCTAGTGGGACCCTGCTGACGTTCTATGCAGCCACAGAGAGACCCTCTACAAAAGGGTGATTGTGAGACGATACATCAAGAGGATGGATAGAGATAAAAGACTCCATTGACTACAGTACATTAGACATTGACTACAGTACATCAGACTTTGTCATGACTTTTCCCTGTTGGTTGAGGTTTATAACCCCCTTTTCTCTCTCCTTTCACTATAGTCTCTATGTACTACGTTAGACTGTCAGAACAGTCTCTATGTACTACGTTAGACTGTCAGAACAGTCTCTATGTACTACGTTAGACTGTCAGAACAGTGAGACTAAAGGTCCAAACTGAGAGACTAGAGGTCCAAACTGAGAGACTAGAGGTCCAAACTGAGAGACTAGAGGTTCAAACTGAGAGGCTAGAGGTCCAAACTGAGAGACTAGAGGTTCAAACTGAGAGGCTAGAGGTCCAAACTGAGGCTAGAGGTCCAAACTGAGAGACTAGAGGTCCAAACTGAGAGACTAGAGATCCAAACTGAGAGACTAGAGGTCCAAACTGAGAGACTAGAGATCCAAACTGAGAGACTAGATGTCCAAACTGAGAGACTAGAGGTCCAAACTGAGGCTAGAGGTCCAAACTGAGAGACTAGAGGTCCAAACTGAGAGACTAGAGGTCCAAACTGAGAGACTAGAGGTCCAAACTGAGGCTAAAGGTCCAAACTGAGAGGCTAGAGGTCCAAACTGAGAGACTAGAGGTCCAAACTGAGAGACTAGAGGTTCAAACTGAGAGGCTAGAGGTCCAAACTGAGAGACTAGAGGTCCAAACTGAGAGACTAAAGGTCCAAACTGAGAGACTAAAGGTCCAAACTGAGAGACTAGAGGTCCAAACTGAGAGACTAGAGATCCAAACTGAGAGGCTAGAGGTCCAAACTGAGACTAGAGGTCCAAACTGAGACTAGAGGTCCAAACTGAGAGACTAGAGGTCCAAACTGAGGCTAGAGGTCCAAACTGAGAGACTAGAGGTCCAAACTGAGGCTAGAGGTCCAAACTGAGGCTAGAGGTCCAAACTGAGAGGCTAGAGGTCCAAACTGAGAGACTAGAGGTCCAAACTGAGAGACTAGAGGTCCAAACTGAGAGACTAGCAGGTCCAAACTGAGGCTAGAGGTCCAAACTGAGGCTAGAGGTCCAAACTGAGAGACTAGAGGTCCAAACTGAGGCTAGAGGTCCAAACTGAGAGGCTAGAGATCCAAACTGAGAGACTAGAGGTCCAAACTGAGGCTAGAGGTCCAAACTGAGAGGCTAGAGGTCCAAACTGAGAGACTAGCAGGTCCAAACTGAGAGGCTAGAGGTCCAAACTGAGAGACTAGAGGTCCAAACTGAGAGACTAGAGGTCCAAACTGAGAGACTAGAGGTTCAAACTGAGGCTAGAGGTCCAAACTGAGGCTAGAGGTCCAAACTGAGAGACTAGAGGTCCAAACTGAGAGACTAGAGGTCCAAACTGAGAGACTAGCGGTCCAAACTGCGAGACTAGCGGTCCAAACTGAGGCTAGAGGTCCAAACTGAGAGACTAGAGGTCCAAACTGAGAGACTAGAGGTCCAAACTGAGAGACTAGCGGTCCAAACTGAGAGACTAGAGATCCAAACTGAGAGGCTAGAGGTCCAAACTGAGGCTAGAGGTCCAAACTGAGAGACTAAAGGTCCAAACTGAGAGACTAGCGGTCCAAACTGAGAGACTAGAGGTCCAAACTGAGAGACTAGAGATCCAAACTGAGAGGCTAGAGGTCCAAACTGAGGCTAGAGGTCCAAACTGAGAGACTAAAGGTCCAAACTGAGAGACTAGAGGTCCAAACTGAGAGGCTAGGTCCAAACTGAGAGACTAAAGGTCCAAACTGAGGCTAGAGGTTCAAACTGAGAGGCTAGAGATCCAAACTGAGAGGCTAGAGGTCCAAACTGAGAGGCTAGCGGTCCAAACTGAGAGACTAGAGGTCCAAACTGAGAGACTAGCAGGTCCAAACTGAGAGACTAGAGGTCCAAACTGAGGCTAGAGGTCCAAACTGAGAGGCTAGAGGTCCAAACTGAGAGACTAGAGGTCCAAACTGAGAGGCTAGAGGTCCAAACTGAGGCTAGAGGTCCAAACTGAGAGACTAGAGGTCCAAACTGAGAGACTAGAGGTCCAAACTGAGAGACTAGAGGTCCAAACTGAGGCTAGAGGTCCAAACTGAGAGACTAGAGATCCAAACTGAGAGGCTAGAGGTCCAAACTGAGAGACTAGAGGTTCAAACTGAGAGACTAGAGGTCCAAACTGAGACTAGAGATCCAAACTGAGACTAGAGGTCCAAACTGAGGCTAGAGGTCCAAACTGAGAGACTAGAGGTCCAAACGGAGAGGCTAGAGGTCCAAACTGAGGCTAGAGGTCCAAACTGAGGCTAGAGGTCCAAACTGAGAGACTAGAGGTCCAAACTGAGAGACTAGAGGTCCAAACTGAGAGACTAGAGGTCCAAACTGAGAGGCTAGAGGTCCAACTCCGTCTGTAGCGCTGGTATATTTATCTGTGTAGGCTGGTATATTTCTCAGTGTAGGCTGGTATTTTTCTCTGTGTAGGCTGGTATATTTCTCTGTGTAGGCTGGTATATTTCTCTGTGTAGACTGGTATATTTATCTGTGTAGGCTGGTATATTTATCTGTGTAGGCTGGTATATTTCTCTGTGTAGACTGGTATATTTATCTGTGTAGGCTGGTATATTTATCTGTGTAGGCTGGTATATTTATCTGTGTAGGCTGGTATATTTCTCCGTGTAGACTGGTATATTTATCTGTGTAGGATGGTATATTTATCTGTGTAGGCTGGTATATTTCTCTGTGTAGGATGGTATATTTCTCTGTGTAGGCTGGTATATTTCTCTGTGTAGGCTGGTATATTTCTCTGTGTAGACTGGTATATTTATCTGTGTAGGCTGGTATATTTATCTGTGTAGGCTGGTATATTTATCTGTGTAGGCTGGTATATTTCTCTGTGTAGACTGGTATATTTCTCAGTGTAGGCAGGCTAGCTGTGTAATATTTGTTCCCAGCTCTGCTCTGTGATTTATATTGCAGAAGCCTCCATGCAGGCCAGGCTTTTACTCAACTGGCTGAAGGGTGGAACTGCTTTCCAAAGGAAGGATTCATCTTGGAGACCTATGGAGGGCTAGCCTCACCTCCTAACTTACGCATGCACTCACTCACACACACACACACACACACACACACACACACACAAACACACAACGCACACACACACACAACGCACACACACACACACAACACAACACACTCACTCACGCACACACACACACACACACACACACACAACACACACCACGCACACATACACACGCACAACACACACCACACACAACACCCACACACCACACACAACACACACCACACACAACACACACACACACAACACAACACACACACCTTAGTGAGAAACAAACCCAGGGATGGATGTATGGACACGGGCAAGGGAGAAACTCTGATCTCATTTATATTTTTTATGACTTACAAGGAGAAACACTTTCTGATAGCACACAACAATAGTTTCTGGTAGGGTGATGGAGGGTCTGAGTTAGCCTTTAGGGGATATATGGACTGAGTTAGCCTTTAGGGGATATATGGACTGAGTTAGCCTTTAGGGATATATGGACTGAGTTAGCCTTTAGGGGATATATGGACTGAGTTAGCCTTTACGGGATATATGGACTGAGCTAGCCTTTAGGGGATATATTTGACTGAGCTTACCCTTTAACGGATATATGGACTGAGCTATCCTTTAAGGGATATATGGACTGAGCTAGCTTTTAGGGGATATATATGGACTGAGTTAGCCTTTAGGGGATATATATGGACTGAGTTAGCCTTTAGGGGATATGTGGACTGAGTTAGCCTTTAGGGGATATATGGACTGAGTTAGCCTTTAGGGATATATGGACTGAGCTAGCCTTTAGGGGATATATATGGACTGAGTTAGCCTTTAGGGGATATGTGGACTGAGTTAGCCTTTAGGGGATATATGGACTGAGTTAGCCTTTAGGGATATATGGACTGAGTTAGCCTTTAGGGGATATATGGACTGAGTTAGCCTTTAGGGGATATATGGACTGAGTTAGCCTTTAGGGGATATATGGACTGAGCTAGCCTTTAGGGGTTATATGGACTCAGCTAGCCTTTAGGGGATATATGGACTGAGTTAGCCGTTAGGGGATATATGGACTGAGTTAGCCTTTAGGGGATATATGGACTGAGTTAGCCTTTAGGTGATATATGGACTGAGTTAGCCTTTAGGGGATATATGGACTGAGTTAGCCTTTAGGGGATATATGGACTGAGCTAGCCTTTAGTGGATATATGGACTGAGCTAGCCTTTAGGGGTTATATGGACTGAGCTAGCCTTTAGGGGTTATATGGACTCAGCTAGCCTTTAGGGGATATATGGACTGAGTTAGCCGTTAGGGGATATATGGACTGAGTTAGCCTTTAGGGGATATATGGACTGAGTTAGCCTTTAGGGGATATATGGACTGAGTTAGCCTTTAGGGGATATATGGACTGAGTTAGCCTTTAGGGGTTATATGGACTCAGCTAGCCTTTAGGGGATATATGAACTGAGTTAGCCGTTAGGGGATATATGGACTGAGTTAGCCTTTAGGGGATATATGGACTGAGTTAGCCTTTAGGGGTTATATGGACTCAGCTAGCCTTTAGGGGATATATGGACTGAGTTAGCCTTTAGGGGATATATGGACTGAGCTAGCCTTTAGGGGATATATGGACTGAGTTAGCCTTTAGGGGATATATGGACTGAGTTAGCCTTTAGGGGATATATGGACTGAGTTAGCCTTTAGGGGATATATGGACTGAGCTAGCCTTTAGGGGATATATGGACTGAGTTAGCCTTTAGGGGATATATGGACTGAGTTAGCCTTTAGGGGATATATGGACTGAGTTAGCCTTTAGGGGATATATGGACTGAGTTAGCCTTTAGGGGATATATGGACTGAGCTAGCCTTTAGGGGATATATGGACTGAGTTAGCCTTTAGGGGATATATGGACTGAACTGGACTCAAGTGTTTCTCATTCTTTATCCATTAACTCGTATAGGCTAGTAGTCATACTGGTTTCTGAAAACCTTTTTTCTTTGTGAAGTCATTATGTGATTGGAGAAATATACACTGAGTGGACAAAACATTAGGAACACCTTCCTAATATTGAGTTGCACCCCCCTTTCCCCCTCAGAACAACCTCAATTAGTCGGGGAATGGAGTCTACAAGGTGTTGAAAGCGTTCCACAGGGATGCTGGCCCATGTTGACTCCAATGCTTCCCACAGGGATGCTGGCCCATGTTGACTCCATTGCTTCCCACAGGGATGCTGGCCCATGTTGACTCCAATGCTTCCCACAGGGATGCTGGCCCATGTTGACTCCATTGCTTCCCACAGGGATGCTGGCCCATGTTGACTCCATTGCTTCCCACAGGGATGCTGGCCCATGTTGACTCCAATGCTTCCCACAGGGATGCTGGCCCATGTTGACTCCAATGCTTCCCACAGGGATGCTGGCCCATGTTGACTACAATGCTTCCCACAGGGAGGCTGGCCCATGTTGACTCCATTGCTTCCCACAGGGATGCTGGCCCATGTTGACTACAATGCTTCCCACAGGGAGGTTGGCCCATGTTGACTCCAATGCTTCCCACAGGGATGCTGGCCCATGTTGACTCCATTGCTTCCCACAGGGATGCTGGCCCATGTTGACTACAATGCTTCCCACAGGGATGCTGGCCCATGTTGACTCCATTGCTTCCCACAGGGATGCTGGCCCATGTTGACTACAATGCTTCCCACAGGGATGCTGGCCCATGTTGACTCCATTGCTTCCCACAGGGAGGCTGGCCCATGTTGACTCCATTGCTTCCCACAGGGATGCTGGCTCATGTTGACTCCATTGCTTCCCACAGTTGTGTCAAGTTGGTTTGATGTCCTTTGGGTGGTGGAGAATTCTCGACACAAACGGGAAACTATTGAGCGTGAAAAAAAAAACAGCAGTGTTTTTACATTTTTTTTATTTAACATTTATTTAACTAGGCAAGTCAGTTAAGAACAAAGAATTATATACAATGACGGTCTAGGAACAGTGGGTTAACTGCCTTGTTCAGGGGCAGAACGACAGATTTTTACTGAATGGCACACATACACAATCCATGTCTCAATTGTCTCAAGGCTTAAAAATCCTTCTTTAACCTGTCTCCCCCCCCTTCATTTACACTGATTGAAGTGGATTTAACAAGTGACATCAATAAGGGATCATATCTTTCACCTGGATTCACCTGGTCAGTCTATGTCATGGAAAGAGCAGTGTATTTATAGCCATATATAGACGTGAGAAACACCAGAGCCATAGATATACACTACCGTTCAAAAGTTTGGGGTCACTTAGAAATGTACTTGTTTTTTTTTGGTTTTGTTCCTCTGTCGAGTGTCTGCTGTTTTCTTTTGTTCATCTTAATATTTTATTTTCATTGGCCAGTCTGAGATATGGCTTTTTCTTTGCAACTCTGCCTAGAAGGCCAGCATCCCGGAGTCGCCTCTTCACCGTTGATGTTGAGACTGGTGTTTTGCGGGTACTATTTAATGAAGCTGCCAGTTGAGGACTTGTGAGGCGTCTGTTTCTCAAACTAGACACTCTAATGTACTTGTCCTCTTGCTCAGTTGTGCACCGGGGCCTCCCACTCCTCTTTCTATTCTGGTTAGAGCCAGTTTGCGCTGTTCTGTGAAGGGAGTAGTACACAGTGTTGTACGAGATCTTCAGTTTCTTTGCAATTTCTCACATGGAATAGCCTTCATTTCTCCGAACAAGAATAGACTGACGAGTTTCAGAAGAAAGTTATTTGTTTCTGGCCATTTTGAGCCTGTAATCGAACCCACAAATGCTGATGCTCCAGATACTCAACTTGTCTAAAGAAGGCCAGTTTTATTGCTTCTTTAATCAGACCAACAGTTTTCAGCTGTGCTAACATCATTGCAAAAGCGTTTTCTAATGATCAATTAGCCTTTTAAAATGATAAACTTGGATTAGCTAACACAATGTGCCATTGGAACACAGGAGTGATGGTTGCTGATAATGGGCCTCTGTACGCCTATGTAGATATTCCATTAAAAATCTGCCGTTTCCAGCTACAATAGTCATTTACAACATTAACAATGTCTACACTGTATTTCTGATCAATTTGATGTTATTTTAATGGACACATTTTTTTGTTGCTTTGCTTTCAAAAACAAGGACATTTCTAAGTGGCCCCAAACTTTTGAACGGTAGTATATATATAGAAATATATAATATAGCCTTTAGAAATATGTGTTTGAGAAACCAAAGACATACCCTGGCTTTCTCTGTAATCCTCATATCATTTTCAGAGGAAGGACACAGTGACATTGGGGTGTTGGGGGTTGGTTGGGGGGAATGGGTGAGGTTGGGGGGGGTTGGTTGGGGGGGTACTCCTCGCTTCCCTTCCCCCACTCGAAGGAACCTATCTGCCGGGTTAAACCCGACCTCCCCTTCTCCTCTGTCAGGAGTTCCCATGTTACCAGACAGCAGTGATTGTCTACTAATGAATTCACTGAATACTAATGAGACAGAGGAGGAGGGACAAGGGAGGGGCCAGGTGGGAGGGAGGGACGGACGGACAGACAGACAGACAGACAGACAGACAGACAGACAGACAGACAGACAGACAGGCAGACAGACAGACAGGCAGACAGACAGACAGACCTAACTGGGTGATAAAATAAATCATGACAGTTATGTCAGTAAGTTAGTTCTTAGTATGTGAATAATTACTTTTCTAATGATTTGCGCAATGTCCACCAAAGAAGCTGTCATGGCGGGTACGTTTAAAGCAATGGCATTTAATACTACATGACCTGATAGCCTAATCACAGCACCACTAGTCCATAGATCCTATGGGTCCTATACAGCACCACTAGTCCATAGATCCTATGGGTCCTATACAGCACCACTAGTCCATAGATCCTATGGGTCACATATACAGCACCACTAGTCCATAGATCCTATGGGTCCTATACAGCACCACTAGTCCATAGATTATATGGGTCCTATACAGCAGCACTAGTCCATAGATTATATGGGTCCTACACAGCACCACTAGTCCATAGATCCTGTGGGTCCTATACAGCACCACTAGTCCATAGATTATATGGGTCCTATACAGCACCACTAGTCCATAGATTATATGGGTCCTATACAGCACCACTAGTCCATAGATCCAATGGGTCCTATACAGCACCACTAGTCCATAGATCCTATGGGTCACATATACAGCAGCTGTGAACTGTCCCCTGACAGACAAACTCCCTGGTGAAGGTTTTGATCTGAAACGTCTTGTGAAATTATATTGACATAATAACAGCTTTTATGCCTGATCAGCAATGTAGATATGGCAGCTTGGCAGTTTAGCAGCTTGGCAGTTTAGCAGCTTGGCAGTTTAGCAGCTTGGCAGCTTGGCAGCTTGGCAGTTTAGCAGCTTGGCAGTTTAGCAGCTTGGCAGTTTAGCAGCTTGGCAGTTTGGCAACGTGGTAGTTTGGCAGCTTGGCAGTTTAGCAGCTTGGCAGTTTGGCAACGTGGTAGTTTGGCTGCTTGTCAGTTTAGCAGCTTGGCAGTTTAGCAGCTTGGCAGTTTGGCAGCTTGGCAGTTTGGCAACGTGGTAGTTTGGCAGCTTGGCAGTTTAGCAGCTTGGCAGTTTAGCAGCTTGGCAGTTTGGCAGCTTGGCAGTTTAGCAGCTTGGCAACGTGGTAGTTTGGCAGCTTGGCAGCTTGGCAGCTTGGTAGTTTGGCAACGTGGTAGTTTGGCAGCTTGGCAGCTTGGCAGTTTAGCAGCTTTGCAGTTTAGCAGCTTGGCAGTTTGGCAGCTTGGCAGTTTAGCAGCTTGGCAGTTTAGCAGCTTGGCAGTTTGGCAACGTGGTAATTTGGCAAAGTTGGCAGCTTGGCAGTTTAGCAGCTTGGCAGTTTAGCAGCTTGGCAAAGTTGGTAGTTTGGCAGCTTGATAAAGTTGGCAGCTTGACAGTTTAGCAGCTTGGCAATGTTGGTAGTTTGGCAGCTTGACAAAGTTGGCAGCTTGGCAGTGTGGCTGCTTGGCAAAGTTGCCAGCTTGGCAGCTTGACTGTTTAGCAGCTTGGCAGCTTGGTGGCTTGGCAGCTTGGCAACTTGGCAAAGTTGGCAGTTTGGCAATTTAGCAGCTTGGCAGTTTGGGAGCTTGGCTGTTTGGCAGCTTGGCAGTTTGACAACTTGGCAAAGTTGGCAGCTTGGCAGTTTAACAGTTGGGAGCCTGGAAGCTTTACAGTTGGCAGTTTTACAGTTGGCAGTTTGACTCCAGTCAAACAAGCTTTCCCACAGGCTGTAGATGTCTGCCGCCATTTTCTCGCGATTCTATATGTAAAATCGGTGTGTACTCGGTTCGCAAATTAAGGCTGGCACCCAACTGTGTATGACAGGATATGGCAGTACCCTAGCTCAACGCCAGGTTACTAATATTCCCATCCCCATTAAAAGCCAAATGCAGTTTAGCGGTGTTAATGCCTGACTTTAGGACCATGCGGATGCCTGGGAGTGGGAGGGAAGGATGTTCGTATGGCTGGCTGACTTAATGGAGCGCTCATTGATGCAACTGCAGGTAACAGCGTTATTTTTTTCTCAAAACAGTGCCGAGGTAAAGATGGCTGTAGTAGATGGCTTTGGCTACATAACTGCTAAACTAGAGGTTTAATCCCCGGTGCTGAGCTAGTGCATAGCAGCTAATTGTTGTATGTTATTTGTGGAATGTTCAGTCTCCTATTGACTGAGGTGAATGTTCAGTCTCCTATTGACTGAGGTGAATGTTCAGTCTCCTATTGACTGAGGTGAATGTTCAGTCTCCTATTGACTGGGGTGAATGTTCAGTCTCCCATTGACTGAGGTGAATGTTCAGTCCCCTATTGACTGAGGTGAATGTTCCGTCTCCTATTGACTGAGGTGAATGTTCAGTCTCCTATTGACTGAGGTGAATGTTCAGTCTCCTATTGACTGAGGTGAATGTTCAGTCTCCTATTGACTGAGGTGGATGTTCAGTCTCCTATTGACTGAGGTGAATGTTCAGTCTCCTATTGACTGAGGTGAATGTTCAGTCTCCTATTGACTGAGGTGAATGTTCAGTCTCCTATTGACTGAGGTGAATGTTCAGTCTCCTATTGACTGAGGTGAATGTTCAGTCTCCTATTGACTGAGGTGAATGTTCAGTCCCCTATTGACTGAGGTGAATGTTCAGTCTCCTATTGACTGAGGTGAATGTTCCGTCTCCTATTGACTGAGGTGAATGTTCAGTCTCCTATTGACTGAGGTGAATGTCCAGTCTCCTATTGACTGAGGTGAATGTTCAGTCTCCTATTGACTGAGGTAAATGTTCAGTCTCCTATTGACTGAGGTGAATGTTCAGTCTCCTATTGACTGAGGTGAATGTTCAGTCTCCTATTGACTGAGGTGAATGTTCAGTCTCCTATTGACTGAGGTGAATGTTCAGTCCCCTATTGACTGAGGTGAAGGTTCAGTCTCCTATTGACTGAGGTGAATGTTCAGTCTCCTATTGACTGAGGTGAATGTTCAGTCTCCTATTGACTGAGGTTAATGTTCAGTCTCCTATTGACTGAGGTGAATGTTCGGTCTCCTATTGACTGAGGTGAATGTTCAGTCTCCTATTGACTGAGGTGAATGTTCAGTCCCCTATTGACTGAGGTGAATGTTAAGTCTCCTATTGACTGAGGTGAATGTTCAGTCTCCTATTGACTGAGGTGAATGTTCAGTCTCCTATTGACTGAGGTGAATGTTCAGTCTCCTATTGACTGAGGTGAATGTTCAGTCTCCTATTGACTGAAGTGAATGTTCAGTCTCCTATTGACTGAGGTGAATGTTCAGTCTCCTATTGACTGAGGTGAATGTTCAGTCTCCTATTGACTGAGGTGAATGTTCAGTCTCCTATTGACTGAGGTGAATGTTCAGTCTCCTATTGACTGAGGTGGATGTTCAGTCTCCTATTGACTGAGGTGAATGTTCAGTCTCCTATTGACTGAGGTGAATGTTCAGTCTCCTATTGACTGAGGTGAATGTTCAGTCTCCTATTGACTGAGGTGAATGTTCAGTCTCCTATTGACTGAGGTGAATGTTCAGTCTCCTATTGACTGAGGTGGATGTTCAGTCTCCTATTGACTGAGGTGAATGTTCAGTCTCCTATTGACTGAGGTGAATGTTCAGTCTCCTATTGACTGAGGTGAATGTTAAGTCCCCTATTGACTGAGGTAAATGTTAAGTCTCCTATTGACTGAGGTAAATGTTCAGTCCCCTATTGACTGAGGTAAATGTCCAGTCTCCTATTGACTGAGGTGAATGTTAAGTCTCCTATTGACTGAGGTGAATGTTAAGTCTCCTATTGACTGAGGTAAATGTTCAGTCTCCTATCGACTGAGGTGAATGTTCAGTCTCCTATCGACTGAGGTGAATGTTCAGTCTCCTATTGACTGAGGTGAATGTTCAGTCTCCTATTGACTGAGGTGAATGTTCAGTCTCCTATTGACTGAGGTGAATGTTCAGTCTCCTATTGACTGAGGTGAATGTTCAGTCTCCTATTGACTGAGGTGAATGTTCAGTCTCCTATTGACTGAGGTGAATGTTCAGTCTCCTATTGACTGAGGTGAATGTTCAGTCTCCCATTGACTGAGGTGGATGTTCAGTCTCCTATTGACTGAGGTGAATGTTCCGTCTCCTATTGACTGAGGTGAATGTTCAGTCTCCTATTGACTGAGGTGAATGTTCAGTCTCCTATTGACTGAGGTGAATGTTCAGTCTCCTATTGACTGAGGTGAATGTTCAGTCTCCTATTGACTGAGGTGAATGTTCAGTCTCCTATTGACTGAGGTGAATGTTCAGTCTCCTATTGACTGAGGTGAATGTTCAGTCTCCTATTGACTGAGGTCAATGTTCAGTCTCCTATTGACTGAGGTGAATGTTCAGTCCCCTATTGACTGAGGTGAATGTTCAGTCTCCTATTGATCGAGGTGAATGTTCAGTCTCCTATTGACTGAGGTGAATGTTCAGTCTCCTATTGACTGAGGTGAATGTTCAGTCTCCTATTGACTGAGGTGAAGGTTCAGTCTCCTATTGACTGAGGTGAATGTTCAGTCTTCTACTGACTGGGGTGAATGTTCAGTCTCCTATTGACTGAGGTGAATGTTCAGTCTCCTATTGACTGAGGTGAATGTTCAGTCTCCTATTGACTGAGGTGAATGTTCAGTCTCCTATTGACTGAGGTGAATGTTCAGTCCCCTATTGACTGAGGTGAAGGTTCAGTCTCCTATTGACTGAGGTGAATGTTCAGTCTCCTATTGACTGAGGTGAATGTTCGGTCTCCTATTGACTGAGGTGAATGTTAAGTCTCCCATTGACTGAGGTGGATGTTCAGTCTCCTATTGACTGAGGTGAATGTTAAGTCCCCTATTGACTGAGGTGAATGTTCAGTCTCCTATTGACTGAGGTAAATGTTCAGTCCCCTATTGACTGAGGTGAATGTTAAGTCCCCTATTGACTGAGGTGAATGTTCGGTCTCCTATTGACTGAGGTGAATGTTCGGTCTCCTATTGACTGAGGTGAATGTTCGGTCTCCTATTGACTGAGGTGAATGTTCAGTCTCCTATTGACTGAGGTGAATGAAGCTAGAGCAACGAGGTGATAACGGCTGTTCTCCACAGTGCATTTTTTTGTTATTTTAAAATTGTGCAGAAATTTAATAAATGAGATTAAATGTATTTCTTTTTTATATATATAATTTTGTCATACCCTAGGTTTAGCTGAAATGACGCCCCTGGTTCTGAGGTGCTCTCGGCTAGCAAACGCTAATGGTGTGTCTGAGCCTCTACAAGCGCTGTTTATAGCCACGCGTTCACTTACACTGACTTACAGCAGACTTTGCGCTGCGGTAGGAGTTGGCTTGCTGTACGTCGAACATAGCTTGATTCTGTAAGGTGGTGTGGTGCCTGAGGATGGAGTCCAGATGTTTCTGGAAGGAATGTGTGCTGTAATGGTCTATGGTCTTATAAAGAGAGTTGTTACGCCCTGTTTTACTAGTTACCAGCGTTCTCAGCTCTCTCTGTTTTCACAACCACAACTTCACCACCATGACTGCCTTATTTAAACTGGTTCTGTTTGGTCAACCAAGATGGAGCTGGAAAGTCAAGATGGCTGACAGTTACAGTATAAAGTAATAAAACAGAATTGTGGGCCCTGGTTCAAGGTAGTGCACTACATAGGGTAATAGGGTGCCATTTGGGAGATGACCTGGATAAATCCAATGGGGTCTCTCCCGTAACCTCATAACCCTCAGCTTGAGTGAAACCACCTGTCAAAACACACGGCAGTCATCACCTTCAGACGGAGAAACCAACATAAACTACATGGGGAGGCTCTCTCTCTCTCTCTGTCTCTCTGTCTCTCTGTCTCTCTGTCTCTCTCTCTCTCTTCTGTCTCTCTCTCTCTCTCTCTGTCTCTCTGTCTCTCTCTCTCTCTCTTCTGTCTCTCTCTCTCTCTCTCTCTCTCTCTCTGTCTCTCTGTCTCTCTGTCTCTCTGTCTCTCTCTCTCTCTTCTGTCTCTCTCTCTCTCTCTGTCTCTCTGTCTCTCTCTCTCTCTCTCTCTCTCTCTCTCTCTCTCTCTCTGTCTCTCTGTCTCTCTGTCTCTCTGTCTCTCTGTCTCTCTCTCTCTCTCTTCTGTCTCTCTCTCTCTCTCTCTCTCTATCTCTCTCTCTCTCTCTCTCTTCTGTCTCTCTCTCTCTCTCTTCTGTCTCTCTCTCTCTCTCTCTCTCTCTCTCTCTCTCTCTCTCTCTGTCTCTCTGTCTCTCTGTCTCTCTCTCTCTCTCTCTCTCTCTCTCTTCTGTCTCTCTCTCTCTCTCTCTCTCTCTCTCTATCTCTCTCTCTCTTCTGTCTCTCTCTCTCTCTCTCTCTCTCTCTCTCTCTCTCTCTCTATCTCTCTATATGTCTCTCTCTCTCTCTCTCTCTATATCTCTCTCTCTCTCTGTCTGTCTGTCTGTCTGTCTCTCTCTCTCTCTCTCTCTCTGTCTCTCTCTCTCTCTCTCTCTCTCTCTTCTGTCTCTCTCTCTCTCTCTCTCTCTATCTGTCTCTCTCTCCATCTCTCTCTCTCTCTCTGTCTCTCTCTCTCTCAATTTAATTCAATTCAATTCAATTTGCTTTATTGGCATGACATATTGCCAAAGCTTATTTACAATATAAAAATGAGAATCAAAATTGTCAACGGGACAACAGCAACAACAATAACCAAGTGTCAAAATAACCAACACATTCAACAGTAACAATAAGCAGACAGTAGAGGACATGTGCAGGTTGATTGGTCTGTCAGACACTGTCCCTCATCTTATGGCAGGCAGCAATGTAGTGCGCTGCCAACCCACAGCTCTCTGCATCCTCCCCCAACAGGACTGGTAGCCTACTCTCATCAGAGAGGTCTTTGAAACCTTGAATAAGAGTTTCAAATTTGGGGAAATGACACTCTCTAATTGTTTTATGTTTTTGACATTTTGTCAGGAAATGCAGCTCCGTCTCAGGTTCTGTTGTTGTGCAGTGGTTGCACAGCCTTTCCTCTACAGGGAGCCAGGTTTTCCTGTGTCTACCCTTCTCATTGGCAAGGCTGGGCTCACTGAGCCTGTACTTTGTCAAGGCTTTTCTAAGGTTTTGATCAGTAACCATGGTCAAATATTTAGCCACAGTGTACTGTCGATTTAGGGCCAGGTAGCACTGCATTTTGCTTTGTGTTTGTGCTTGTGTTTCCCAATAAGCAATATAGTTTTGTTTTGACTGTGTTGTAATTTGGTTTATCTTGATTGATTGGATGTTCTGGTCCTGAGGCTTCAGTGTGTTAGTAGAACAGGTTAGTGAACTCAGCCCCAGGACCAGCTGGATGAGGGGACTCTTTTCTTTGCTCAGCTCTTGGCATTGCAGGGCTTGGTAGTGATATGAGAGGTTCACTGTATTTGAGATGTTTCCAAAACTTAATTGCTCTTTTTTGAGTTTTTATTATTAGTGGATATTGGCCTAATTCTGCCCT
>NC_074688.1:44894664-44902164 GCF_029448725.1 Salvelinus fontinalis | reverse complement strand
AGAAGCCTTTTGGACCTAGACTTGGCGCTCTTGTACCATTTGCCGTGCGGCAGCATAGAGAAAAGTCTATGACTTGGGTGACTGGAGTCTCTGGCCATTTTTGACACGGCCTAGCATATAGATCCTGGATGGCAGGAAGCATGGCCTCAGTACTGGGTCGTACTCACTACCTTCTGTAGCGCCTTACAGTCGGATGCCGAGCAGTTGCCGTACCAGGCGGTGATGCAACTGGTCAGGATGCTCTCGGTGGTGCAGCTGTAGAACTTTTTGAGGATATGGGGACCCATGCCAAATCTTTTTAGTCTTCTGAGGGGGAAAGGTGTTGTCGTGCCCTCTTCACGACTGTCTTGGTGTGTTTTGACCATGATAGTGTGTTGGTGATGTGGACACCAAGGAACTTGAAGCTCTCAACCTGTTCCACTACAGCCCCATCAATGTCAATGATCAATGTCAGCCCTCCTTTTCCTGTAGTCCACGATCAGCTCCTTGCTGGACTACTCTTGCTCGAAGCGAGCATAAAAGGCATTTAGCTCATCTGGTAGGCTCGCGCCACTGGGCAGCTCGCGGCTGGGTTTCCTTTTGTATCCCATAATAGTTTGCAAGCCCTGCCACATCCATCGAGCGTCAGAGTCGGTGTAGTAGGATTCAATCTTAGTCCTGTATTGACGCTTTGCCTGTTTGATCGTTCATCTGTGGGCATAGCGGGATTTCTTATAAGTGTCCGGATTAGTGTCCCGCTTCTTGAAAGCAACAGCTCTAACCTTTAGCTCAGTGCAGATCTTGCCTGTAATCCATGGCTTCTGGTTGGGATATGTACGTACAGCCACTGTGGGGACGACGTTTTCAATGAATTTATTGATAAAGCCGGTGACTGAGGTGGTGTACTCCTCAATCCCATTGGATGAATCCCGGAACATATTCCAGTCTGTGCTAGCAAAACAGTCCTGTAGCGTAGCATCCGCGTCATCTGACCACTTCTGAGTTGAGCGAGTCACTGGTACTTCCTGCTTTAGTTTTTGCTTGAAAGCAGGAATCAGAAGAATAGAATTGTGGTCAGATTTGCCAAATGGAGGGCGAGGGAGAGCTTTGAATGCGTCTCTGTGTGTGGAGTAAAAGTGGTCTAGAGTTTTTTTTTTCTCTGGTAACACGTGACATGCTGGTAGAAATTTGGTTAAACGGATTTACGTTTTCCTGCATTGAAGTCCCCGGCCACTAGGAGGGCCGCTTCTGGATGAGCATTTTCTTGTTTGCTTATGGCCTTTATACAGCTGGTTGAGGAGGTCTTAGTGCCAGCATCGGTTTGTGGTGGTAAATAGACGGCTACGAATAATATAGATGAAAACTCTATTGGTAGATAGTGTGGTCTACAGCTTATCATGAGGTACTCTTCCTCAGGCGAGCAATACCTCAAGACTTCTTTAAAATTATGCATCGCACACCAGCTGTTATTGACAATAGACACACCCCTGCCCCTCGTCTTACCAGACATAGCTGCTCTGTCCTGCCGATGCACGGAGAAGCCAGCCAGCTCTATATTATCCATGTCGTCGTTCAGTCACGACTCGGTGAAACATAAGATATTACAGTTTTTTAATGTCCCGTTGGTAAGATAGTCTCTCCATCTCGACCGTAGATCATCCAGTTTATTTTCCTGTGATTTCACGTTGGCCAATAGAACGGATGGCTGTGGCGGTTTTACTCACTTCGCCTACAAATTCTCACAAGGCACACCCCGATCTTCTCCTCTTGTATCTCTGTCTTTTCTTCGTGTAAATGACTGGGATTTGGGCCTGGTTTCCAGGAAGCAGTTCATCCTTTGCGTCGTTTCTCACTAAAGAAAAAAAAAATCTTTGTCCAGTTTGAGGTGAGTAATCGCTGTTCTGTTGTCGAGAAGCTCTTTTAGGTCAGAAGAGACAGTAGAAGTAACTTCATGTACTAAAAATAAGTTACAAACAATGCGAGAAAAAAAAAGAACAGAACAAAATAGCACAGTTGGTTAGGAGCCCGTAAAATGGCAGCCATCTCTTCCGGCGCCGTTATAAATGACACCATGGCTTGTGTCTGAGGTAATTCTATGTCAGTTAGCTGACTTTGTAGTAGTTCTCACACTGACGTTACAGGGAGTCATTTTGTGTCTGTTAGCTACTTCATTCCTAAGATTCTAGTGGAAGCAAAAGGATTGTATAGCGGATGCTTTGATGGTTAGTATTCTCACACTGACATTACAAGAAGTAATTTGTGTCTGTTAGTTATTTCATGCCTAGCATTCTCAAAGCTGTTTAGCGAAAGAGTGTTTTCAGTTTCTGCCTTTTTTATGGAAGGCAGGAAGAGAGAGAAGAGAGTGAGAGAGAGAGGGACATTAGAGGGATGGGAGAAGAGAGAGGGACATTTAAGGACGGAAGAAGGGAGAGGGACATTTGAGGAATGAGAGAAGAGAGAGACATTTTGAGGAATGGGAGAAGAGAGAGGGACAATTGAGGTATGGGAGAAGGGAGAGGGACATTTAAGGAATGGGAGAAGAGAGAGGGACATTTTAGGAATGTGAGAAGAGAGAGACATTTTGAGGAATGGGAGAAGGGAGAGGGACAATTGAGGAATGGGAGAAGAGAGAGGGACATTTAAGGACGGGAGAAGGGAGAGGGACATTTGAGGAATGTGAGGAGAGGGACATTTGAGGAATGGGAGAAGGGAGAGGGACATTTGAGGAATGTGAGAAGAGAAAAATCTCACAGGCTCTGCTACATTCCCTCTCTCTTCTTTCTTCTCACAACGTTTTTGATAGTTTTCCTATTTGACTTCTCGTCTCACTGCAGACAAAGAAGGGGGAGGACTGGCCACACACACACACACACACACACACACACACACACACACACACACACACACACACACACACACACACACACACACACACACACACACACACACACACACACACACACACACACACACACACACACACACATTCACCAACACACACACGCGCATACACACACACGTACACACACACACGCACATACACACTTTCATAAACACACACAAACACACACACAATGTGTGTCCAATTTGTTCAGAGTTTAGAAGAAGTGTAGTGAACTAAGGTTTGGAGCAGAGAGACAGGACATAATTGAAATCACAGAGAGGGTTTCTGACCTTGGAGTCACAATCTTTGAGTCCCAAATGGTCCCCTATTCCCTATTAAAGGGCACAACTATTGACCAGTGCCCATAGTGCACTATGTGGGGAATAGAGTGCCATTTGGTACAGAACCTGAGACTCTCTGAAAACTAAAGCCTCTCCATTCCCATGAAAAGTTTATCCTGTTAGTTACCACAGTTATAAAGTTTATCCTATTAGTTACCACAGTTATAAAGTTTATCCTGTTAGTTACCACAGTTATAAAGTTTAAGATAGGGTACCATAGTGTACTACATAGGGAATAGGGTACCATAGTGTACTACATAGAGAATAGGGTACCATAGTGCACTACATAGGGAATAGGGTACCATAGTGTACTACATAGAGAATAGGGTACCATAGTGCACTACATAGGGAATAGGGTACCATAGTGTACTGCATAGGGAATAGGGTACCATAGTGCACTACATAGGGAATAGGGTACCATAGTGTACTACATAGGGAATAGGGTACCATAGTGCACTACATAGGGAATAGGGTACCATAGTGTACTACATAGAGAATAGGGTACCATAGTGTACTACATAGGGAATTGGGTACCATAGTGTATTACATAGGGAATAGGGTACCATAGTGCACTACATAGGGAATAGGGTACCATAGTGTACTGCATAGGGAATAGGGTACCATAGTGCACTGCATAGGGAATAGGGTACCATAGTGCACTGCATAGGGAATAGGGTACCATAGTTCACTGCATAGGGAATAGGGTACCATAGTGCACTGCATAGGGAATAGGGTACCATAGTGCACTGCATAGGGAATAGGGTACCATAGTGTACTGCATAGGGAATAGGGTACCATAGTGCACTGCATAGGGAATAGGGTACCATAGTGCACTGCATAGGGAATAGGGTACCATAGTGTACTACATAGAGAATAGGGTACCATAGTGTACTACATAGGGAATAGGGTACCATAGTGCACTGCATAGGGAATAGGGTACCATAGTGCACTACACAGCAGACAGACTACTGTGTTTTTCCATAGCAGACAGGGCCACAGCCACTGTATTATCCATGGTGTTGTTATGGCCCGTTCTCAGTGCCCGTTCTCAGTGCCCGTTCTCAGTGCCCGTTCTCAGTGCCCGTTCTCAGTGCCCGTTCTCAGTGCCCGTTCTCAGCTCCTTGGGGTTTTGTATCCTAAATGCCCCCCCCCCCCCCCCCCCTCAATCCCTATGTAGTGCACTACTTTTGACCAGAGCCAATTTTGGGACACATGCCTGTTATTGACAGACATGAGGCCTGGTGAAGGAAAGGGCTGAAAACAGGTCAATATGACAGAAACGGCTCTTTAGGACCCGGCCCACGGAGGGAGGGAGAGTGGGAGGGTGGAATGGACAGAGAGGACAGAAGAGTTAGGTCAGGGAGAGGCACGGAGGGAGGGAGAGTGGGAGGATGGAATGGATAGAGAGGTCAGAAGATTTCGGTCAGGGAGAGACACGGAGGGTGAAAGGACTGACATATGAGGGCATGGTACAAATTGAACCTGTGTCTCTGTCACAGGGCTGTCTGTGACCATCACTCCCGTGGGAACAGACCATCAACAGAAGAGACTGTCAGTGTGTTTCCATAGCAGACAGACTACCAGTGTTTCCATAGCAGACAGACTACCAGTGTTTCCATAGCAGACAGACTACCAGTGTTTCCATAGCAGACAGACTGTCAGTGTTTCCATAGCAGACAGACTGTCAGTGTTACCATAGCAGACAGACTGTCAGTGTGTTACCATAGCAGACAGACTACCAGTGTGTTACCATAGCAGACAGACTACCAGTGTGTTTCCATAGCAGACAGATTACCAGTGTGTTACCATAGCAGACAGACTACCAGTGTTTCCATAGCAGACAGACTACCAGTGTTTCCATAGCAGACAGACTACCAGTGTTTCCATAGCAGACAGACTACCAGTGTTTCCATAGCAGACAGACTACCAGTGTTACCATAGCAGACAGACTACCAGTGTGTTTCCATAGCAGACAGACTACCAGTGTTTCCATAGCAGACAGACTACCAGTGTTTCCATAGCAGACAGACTACCAGTGTGTTACCATAGCAGACAGACTACCAGTGTTACCATAGCAGACAGACTACCAGTGTTTCCATAGCAGACAGACTACCAGTGTTTCCATAGCAGACAGACTACCAGTGTGTTTCCATAGCAGACAGACTACCAGTGTTACCATAGCAGACAGACTGTCAGTGTGTTTCCATAGCAGACAGACTACCAGTGTGTTTCCATAGCAGACAGACTACCAGTGTTACCATAGCAGACAGACTACCAGTGTTACCATAGCAGACAGACTGTCAGTGTGTTTCCATAGCAGACAGACTACCAGTGTGTTTCCATAGCAGACAGACTACCAGTGTTTCCATAGCAGACAGACTACCAGTGTTTCCATAGCAGACAGACTACCAGTGTGTTACCATAGCAGACAGACTACCAGTGTTTCCATAGCAGACAGACTACCAGTGTGTTACCATAGCAGACAGACTACCAGTGTTTCCATAGCAGACAGACTACCAGTGTTTCCATAGCAGACAGACTACCAGTGTGTTACCATAGCAGACAGACTACCAGTGTTTCCATAGCAGACAGACTACCAGTGTGTTACCATAGCAGACAGACTGTCAGTGTGTTTCCATAGCAGACAGACTACCAGTGTGTTTCCATAGCAGACAGATTACCAGTGTTTCCATAGCAGACAGACTACCAGTGTTTCCATAGCAGACAGACTACCAGTGTTTCCATAGCAGACAGACTACCAGTGTGTTACCATAGCAGACAGACTACCAGTGTGTTTCCATAGCAGACAGACTGTCAGTGTGTTTCCATAGCAGACAGACTACCAGTGTGTTACCATAGCAGACAGACTACCAGTGTGTTACCATAGCAGACAGACTACCAGTGTTTCCATAGCAGACAGACTACCAGTGTGTTTCCATAGCAGACAGACTACCAGTGTTTCCATAGCAGACAGACTACCAGTGTGTTTCCATAGCAGACAGACTACCAGTGTTTCCATAGCAGACAAACTACCAGTGTTACCATAGCAGACAGACTACCAGTGTGTTTCCATAGCAGACAGACTACCAGTGTTTTTCCATAGCAGACAGACTACCAGTGTGTTACCATAGCAGACAGACTGTCAGTGTGTTTCCATAGCAGACAGACTGTCAGTGTGTTTCCATAGCAGACAGACTACCAGTGTGTTTCCATAGCAGACAGACTACCAGTGTGTTACCATAGCAGACAGACTACCAGTGTGTTTCCATAGCAGACAGACTGTCAGTGTGTTTCCATAGCAGACAGACTACCAGTGTTACCATAGCAGACAGACTACCAGTGTGTTACCATAGCAGACAGACTACCAGTGTTTCCATAGCAGACAGACTACCAGTGTTTCCATAGCAGACAGACTGTCAGTGTGTTTCCATAGCAGACAGACTACCAGTGTTACCATAGCAGACAGACTACCAGTGTGTTACCATAGCAGACAGACTACCAGTGTTACCATAGCAGACAGACTGTCAGTGTGTTACCATAGCAGACAGACTACCAGTGTTTCCATAGCAGACAGACTGTCAGTGTGTTTCCATAGCAGACAGACTACCAGTGTTTCCATAGCAGACAGACTACCAGTGTTTCCATAGCAGACAGACTACCAGTGTTTCCATAGCAGACAGACTGTCAGTGTGTTACCATAGCAGACAGACTGTCAGTGTGTTTCCATAGCAGACAGACTGTCAGTGTGTTTCCATAGCAGACAGACTGTCAGTGTGTTTCCATATTAGACAGACTACCAGTGTTTCCATAGCAGACAGACTACCAGTGTTTCCATAGCAGACAGACTACCAGTGCTTCCATAGCAGACAGACTACCAGTGTTTCCATAGCAGACAGACTACCAGTGTTTCCATAGCAGACAGACTACCAGTGTTTCCATAGCAGACAGACTACCAGTGTTTCCATAGCAGACAGACTACCAGTGTTACCATAGCAGACAGACTACCAGTGTTTCCATAGCAGACAGACTACCAGTGTTTCCATAGCAGACAGACTGTCAGTGTGTTACCATAGCAGACAGACTGTCAGTGTGTTTCCATAGCAGACAGACTACCAGTGTGTTACCATAGCAGACAGACTACCAGTGTGTTACCATAGCAGACAGACTACCAGTGTGTTACCATAGCAGACAGACTGTCAGTGTGTTACCATAGCAGACAGACTGTCAGTGTGTTTCCATAGCAGACAGACTACCAGTGTTACCATAGCAGACAGACTGTCAGTGTGTTACCATAGT
>NC_074688.1:44879495-44894164 GCF_029448725.1 Salvelinus fontinalis | reverse complement strand
CTTGAGAGTCCAGTGTGCCCTGTTGTTGTTCCCCGCACTAGCCTGAAGGTGCGTGTCCTTAGCCCGGTACCTCCAGTTCCGGCACCACGCACCAGGCCTGCCATAGCAGACAGACTACCAGTGTTACCATAGCAGACAGACTACCAGTGTGTTTCCATAGCAGACAGACTACCAGTGTGTTACCATAGCAGACAGACTACCAGTGTTTCCATAGCAGACAGACTGTCAGTGTGTTGCCATAGCAGACAGACTACCAGTGTGTTACCATAGCAGACAGACTGTCAGTGTGTTTCCATAGCAGACAGACTACCAGTGTTACCATAGCAGACAGACTGTCAGTGTGTTACCATAGCAGACAGACTACCAGTGTGTTACCATAGCAGACAGACTGTCAGTGTGTTTCCATAGCAGACAGACTACCAGTGTTTCCATAGCAGACAGACTACCAGTGTGTTACCATAGCAGACAGACTACCAGTGTTTCCATAGCAGACAGACTACCAGTGTGTTTCCATAGCAGACAGACTACCAGTGTGTTACCATAGCAGACAGACTACCAGTGTTTCCATAGCAGACAGACTACCAGTGTGTTACCATAGCAGACAGACTACCAGTGTGTTACCATAGCAGACAGACTATCAGTGTGTTACCATAGCAGACAGACTACCAGTGTTTCCATAGCAGACAGACTACCAGTGTTTCCATAGCAGACAGACTACCAGTGTGTTTCCATAGCAGACAGACTACCAGTGTTTCCATAGCAGACAGACTACCAGTGTGTTACCATAGCAGACAGACTACCAGTGTTTCCATAGCAGACAGACTACCAGTGTTACCATAGCAGACAGACTACCAGTGTTTCCATAGCAGACAGACTACCAGTGTTTCCATAGCAGACAGACTGTCAGTGTGTTACCATAGCAGACAGACTGTCAGTGTGTTTCCATAGCAGACAGACTACCAGTGTGTTACCATAGCAGACAGACTACCAGTGTGTTACCATAGCAGACAGACTACCAGTGTGTTACCATAGCAGACAGACTGTCAGTGTGTTACCATAGCAGACAGACTGTCAGTGTGTTTCCATAGCAGACAGACTACCAGTGTTACCATAGCAGACAGACTGTCAGTGTGTTACCATAGCAGACAGACTGTCAGTGTGTTACCATAGCAGACAGACTACCAGTGTTTCCATAGCAGACAGACTGTCAGTGTGTTACCATAGCAGACAGACTACCAGTGTTACCATAGCAGACAGACTACCAGTGTGTTTCCATAGCAGACAGACTACCAGTGTGTTACCATAGCAGACAGACTACCAGTGTGTTACCATAGCAGACAGACTACCAGTGTTTCCATAGCAGACAGACTACCAGTGTTACCATAGCAGACAGACTACCAGTGTGTTACCATAGCAGACAGACTACCAGTGTTTCCATAGCAGACAGACTGTCAGTGTGTTACCATAGCAGACAGACTACCAGTGTTACCATAGCAGACAGACTACCAGTGTGTTTCCATAGCAGACAGACTGTCAGTGTGTTTCCATAGCAGACAGACTACCAGTGTTACCATAGCAGACAGACTACCAGTGTGTTACCATAGCAGACAGACTACCAGTGTTTCCATAGCAGACAGACTACCAGTGTTTCCATAGCAGACAGACTGTCAGTGTGTTTCCATAGCAGACAGACTACCAGTGTTACCATAGCAGACAGACTACCAGTGTGTTACCATAGCAGACAGACTACCAGTGTTACCATAGCAGACAGACTGTCAGTGTGTTACCATAGCAGACAGACTACCAGTGTTTCCATAGCAGACAGACTGTCAGTGTGTTTCCATAGCAGACAGACTACCAGTGTTTCCATAGCAGACAGACTACCAGTGTTTCCATAGCAGACAGACTACCAGTGTTTCCATAGCAGACAGACTGTCAGTGTGTTACCATAGCAGACAGACTGTCAGTGTGTTTCCATAGCAGACAGACTGTCAGTGTGTTTCCATAGCAGACAGACTGTCAGTGTGTTTCCATAGCAGACAGACTACCAGTGTTTCCATAGCAGACAGACTACCAGTGTTTCCATAGCAGACAGACTACCAGTGTTTCCATAGCAGACAGACTACCAGTGTTTCCATAGCAGACAGACTACCAGTGTTTCCATAGCAGACAGACTACCAGTGTTTCCATAGCAGACAGACTACCAGTGTTTCCATAGCAGACAGACTACCAGTGTTTCCATAGCAGACAGACTACCAGTGTTACCATAGCAGACAGACTACCAGTGTTTCCATAGCAGACAGACTACCAGTGTTTCCATAGCAGACAGACTGTCAGTGTGTTACCATAGCAGACAGACTGTCAGTGTGTTTCCATAGCAGACAGACTACCAGTGTGTTACCATAGCAGACAGACTACCAGTGTGTTACCATAGCAGACAGACTACCAGTGTGTTACCATAGCAGACAGACTGTCAGTGTGTTACCATAGCAGACAGACTGTCAGTGTGTTTCCATAGCAGACAGACTACCAGTGTTACCATAGCAGACAGACTGTCAGTGTGTTACCATAGCAGACAGACTGTCAGTGTGTTTCCATAGCAGACAGACTACCAGTGTGTTTCCATAGCAGACAGACTACCAGTGTGTTACCATAGCAGACAGACTGTCAGTGTGTTTCCATAGCAGACAGACTGTCAGTGTGTTTCCATAGCAGACAGACTACCAGTGTGTTACCATAGCAGACAGACTGTCAGTGTGTTACCATAGCAGACAGACTGTCAGTGTGTTTCCATAGCAGACAGACTACCAGTGTGTTACCATAGCAGACAGACTACCAGTGTGTTACCATAGCAGACAGACTACCAGTGTGTTACCATAGCAGACAGACTGTCAGTGTGTTACCATAGCAGACAGACTACCAGTGTGTTTCCATAGCAGACAGACTACCAGTGTTACCATAGCAGACAGACTGTCAGTGTGTTACCATAGCAGACAGACTGTCAGTGTGTTTCCATAGCAGACAGACTACCAGTGTGTTTCCATAGCAGACAGACTACCAGTGTTTCCATAGCAGACAGACTACCAGTGTTTCCATAGCAGACAGACTACCAGTGTGTTTCCATAGCAGACAGACTACCAGTGTGTTACCATAGCAGACAGACTACCAGTGTGTTTCCATAGCAGACAGACTACCAGTGTTTCCATAGCAGACAGACTACCAGTGTTACCATAGCAGACAGACTACCAGTGTTTCCATAGCAGACAGACTACCAGTGTTTCCATAGCAGACAGACTACCAGTGTGTTTCCATAGCAGACAGACTACCAGTGTGTTACCATAGCAGACAGACTGTCAGTGTGTTACCATAGCAGACAGACTGTCAGTGTGTTTCCATAGCAGACAGACTACCAGTGTGTTACCATAGCAGACAGACTACCAGTGTGTTTCCATAGCAGACAGACTACCAGTGTGTTTCCATAGCAGACAGACTACCAGTGTGTTACCATAGCAGACAGACTACCAGTGTTTCCATAGCAGACAGACTACCAGTGTGTTTCCATAGCAGACAGACTACCAGTGTGTTACCATAGCAGACAGACTACCAGTGTTTCCATAGCAGACAGACTGTCAGTGTGTTTCCCTAGCAGACAGACTACCAGTGTTTCCATAGCAGACAGACTACCAGTGTGTTACCATAGCAGACAGACTACCAGTGTGTTTCCATAGCAGACAGACTACCAGTGTGTTTCCATAGCAGACAGATTACCAGTGTGTTTCCATAGCAGACAGACTACCAGTGTGTTTCCATAGCAGACAGACTACCAGTGTTTCCATAGCAGACAGACTGTCAGTGTTTCCATAGCAGACAGACTGTCAGTGTTTCCATAGCAGACAGACTGTCAGTGTGTTTCCATAGCAGACAGACTACCAGTGTTTCCATAGCAGACAGACTACCAGTGTGTTTCCATAGCAGACAGACTACCAGTGTGTTTCCATAGCAGACAGACTACCAGTGTGTTTCCATAGCAGACAGACTACCAGTGTGTTACCATAGCAGACAGACTGTCAGTTTGTTTCCATAGCAGACAGACTACCAGTGTTTCCATAGCAGACAGACTACCAGTGTGTTTCCATAGCAGACAGACTACCAGTGTGTTACCATAGCAGACAGACTACCAGTGTGTTTCCATAGCAGACAGACTGTCAGTGTGTTTCCATAGCAGACAGACTACCAGTGTGTTACCATAGCAGACAGACTGTCAGTGTGTTTCCATAGCAGACAGACTACCAGTGTGTTTCCATAGCAGACAGACTACCAGTGTTACCATAGCAGACAGACTACCAGTGTTACCATAGCAGACAGACTACCAGTGTGTTTCCATAGTAGACAGACTGTCAGTGTGTTACCATAGCAGACAGACTACCAGTGTTACCATAGCAGACAGACTACCAGTGTTACCATAGCAGACAGACTACCAGTGTGTTTCCATAGCAGACAGACTGTCAGTGTGTTACCATAGCAGACAGACTACCAGTGTTACCATAGCAGACAGACTACCAGTGTTACCATAGCAGACAGACTGTCAGTGTGTTTCCATAGCAGACAGACTGTCAGTGTGTTACCATAGCAGACAGACTACCAGTGTTACCATAGCAGACAGACTACCAGTGTGTTTCCATAGCAGACAGACTACCAGTGTTACCATAGCAGACAGACTACCAGTGTTACCATAGCAGACAGACTACCAGTGTGTTTCCATAGCAGACAGACTACCAGTGTGTTACCATAGCAGACAGACTACCAGTGTTTCCATAGCAGACAGACTGTCAGTGTGTTGCCATAGCAGACAGACTACCAGTGTGTTACCATAGCAGACAGACTGTCAGTGTGTTTCCATAGCAGACAGACTACCAGTGTTACCATAGCAGACAGACTGTCAGTGTGTTACCATAGCAGACAGACTACCAGTGTGTTACCATAGCAGACAGACTGTCAGTGTGTTTCCATAGCAGACAGACTACCAGTGTTTCCATAGCAGACAGACTACCAGTGTGTTACCATAGCAGACAGACTACCAGTGTTTCCATAGCAGACAGACTACCAGTGTGTTTCCATAGCAGACAGACTACCAGTGTGTTACCATAGCAGACAGACTACCAGTGTTTCCATAGCAGACAGACTACCAGTGTGTTACCATAGCAGACAGACTACCAGTGTGTTACCATAGCAGACAGACTATCAGTGTGTTACCATAGCAGACAGACTACCAGTGTTTCCATAGCAGACAGACTACCAGTGTTTCCATAGCAGACAGACTACCAGTGTGTTTCCATAGCAGACAGACTACCAGTGTTTCCATAGCAGACAGACTACCAGTGTGTTACCATAGCAGACAGACTACCAGTGTTTCCATAGCAGACAGACTACCAGTGTTACCATAGCAGACAGACTACCAGTGTTTCCATAGCAGACAGACTACCAGTGTTTCCATAGCAGACAGACTGTCAGTGTGTTACCATAGCAGACAGACTGTCAGTGTGTTTCCATAGCAGACAGACTACCAGTGTGTTACCATAGCAGACAGACTACCAGTGTGTTACCATAGCAGACAGACTACCAGTGTGTTACCATAGCAGACAGACTGTCAGTGTGTTACCATAGCAGACAGACTGTCAGTGTGTTTCCATAGCAGACAGACTACCAGTGTTACCATAGCAGACAGACTGTCAGTGTGTTACCATAGCAGACAGACTGTCAGTGTGTTTCCATAGCAGACAGACTACCAGTGTGTTTCCATAGCAGACAGACTACCAGTGTGTTACCATAGCAGACAGACTGTCAGTGTGTTTCCATAGCAGACAGACTGTCAGTGTGTTTCCATAGCAGACAGACTACCAGTGTGTTACCATAGCAGACAGACTGTCAGTGTGTTACCATAGCAGACAGACTGTCAGTGTGTTTCCATAGCAGACAGACTACCAGTGTGTTACCATAGCAGACAGACTACCAGTGTGTTACCATAGCAGACAGACTACCAGTGTGTTACCATAGCAGACAGACTGTCAGTGTGTTACCATAGCAGACAGACTGTCAGTGTGTTTCCATAGCAGACAGACTACCAGTGTTACCATAGCAGACAGACTGTCAGTGTGTTACCATAGCAGACAGACTGTCAGTGTGTTTCCATAGCAGACAGACTACCAGTGTGTTTCCATAGCAGACAGACTACCAGTGTTTCCATAGCAGACAGACTACCAGTGTTTCCATAGCAGACAGACTACCAGTGTGTTTCCATAGCAGACAGACTACCAGTGTGTTACCATAGCAGACAGACTACCAGTGTGTTTCCATAGCAGACAGACTACCAGTGTTTCCATAGCAGACAGACTACCAGTGTTACCATAGCAGACAGACTACCAGTGTTTCCATAGCAGACAGACTACCAGTGTTTCCATAGCAGACAGACTACCAGTGTGTTTCCATAGCAGACAGACTACCAGTGTGTTACCATAGCAGACAGACTGTCAGTGTGTTACCATAGCAGACAGACTGTCAGTGTGTTTCCATAGCAGACAGACTACCAGTGTGTTACCATAGCAGACAGACTACCAGTGTGTTTCCATAGCAGACAGACTACCAGTGTGTTTCCATAGCAGACAGACTACCAGTGTGTTACCATAGCAGACAGACTACCAGTGTTTCCATAGCAGACAGACTACCAGTGTGTTTCCATAGCAGACAGACTACCAGTGTGTTACCATAGCAGACAGACTACCAGTGTTTCCATAGCAGACAGACTGTCAGTGTGTTTCCCTAGCAGACAGACTACCAGTGTTTCCATAGCAGACAGACTACCAGTGTGTTACCATAGCAGACAGACTACCAGTGTGTTTCCATAGCAGACAGACTACCAGTGTGTTTCCATAGCAGACAGATTACCAGTGTGTTTCCATAGCAGACAGACTACCAGTGTGTTTCCATAGCAGACAGACTACCAGTGTTTCCATAGCAGACAGACTGTCAGTGTTTCCATAGCAGACAGACTACCAGTGTGTTTCCATAGCAGACAGACTACCAGTGTGTTACCATAGCAGACAGACTACCAGTGTTACCATAGCAGACAGACTGTCAGTGTGTTTCCATAGCAGACAGACTACCAGTGTGTTACCATAGCAGACAGACTGTCAGTGTGTTACCATAGCAGACAGACTGTCAGTGTGTTTCCATAGCAGACAGACTACCAGTGTGTTTCCATAGCAGACAGACTACCAGTGTGTTACCATAGCAGACAGACTACCAGTGTTTCCATAGCAGACAGACTACCAGTGTGTTTCCATAGCAGACAGACTACCAGTGTGTTACCATAGCAGACAGACTACCAGTGTGTTTCCATAGCAGACAGACTACCAGTGTTTCCATAGCAGACAGACTACCAGTGTTACCATAGCAGACAGACTACCAGTGTTTCCATAGCAGACAGACTACCAGTGTGTTACCATAGCAGACAGACTACCAGTGTTTCCATAGCAGACAGACTGTCAGTGTGTTTCCATAGCAGACAGACTACCAGTGTTACCATAGCAGACAGACTGTCAGTGTGTTACCATAGCAGACAGACTACCAGTGTTTCCATAGCAGACAGACTGTCAGTGTGTTTCCATAGCAGACAGACTACCAGTGTTTCCATAGCAGACAGACTACCAGTGTGTTTCCATAGCAGACAGACTACCAGTGTGTTTCCATAGCAGACAGATTACCAGTGTGTTTCCATAGCAGACAGACTACCAGTGTGTTTCCATAGCAGACAGACTACCAGTGTTTCCATAGCAGACAGACTGTCAGTGTTTCCATAGCAGACAGACTGTCAGTGTTTCCATAGCAGACAGACTGTCAGTGTGTTTCCATAGCAGACAGACTACCAGTGTTTCCATAGCAGACAGACTACCAGTGTGTTTCCATAGCAGACAGACTACCAGTGTTTCCATAGCAGACAGACTACCAGTCTGTTTCCATAGCAGACAGACTACCAGTGTGTTTCCATAGCAGACAGACTGTCAGTGTGTTTCCATAGCAGACAGACTACCAGTGTTACCATAGCAGACAGACTACCAGTGTTTCCATAGCAGACAGACTACCAGTGTTTCCATAGCAGACAGACTACCAGTGTGTTACCATAGCAGACAGACTACCAGTGTTTCCATAGCAGAAAGACTACCAGTGTGTTACCATAGCAGACAGACTACCAGTGTTTCCATAGCAGACAGACTACCAGTGTGTTACCATAGCAGACAGACTATCAGTGTGTTACCATAGCAGACAGACTACCAGTGTTTCCATAGCAGACAGACTACCAGTGTGTTTCCATAGCAGACAGACTACCAGTGTGTTACCATAGCAGACAGACTACCAGTGTGTTTCCATAGCAGACAGACTGTCAGTGTGTTACCATAGCAGACAGACTGTCAGTGTGTTTCCATAGCAGACAGACTGTCAGTGTGTTTCCATAGCAGACAGACTACCAGTGTTTCCATAGCAGACAGACTGTCAGTGTGTTTCCATAGCAGACAGACTACCAGTGTTTCCATAGCAGACAGACTACCAGTGTTACCATAGCAGACAGACTACCAGTGTGTTTCCATAGCAGACAGACTACCAGTGTTACCATAGCAGACAGACTACCAGTGTGTTTCCATAGCAGACAGACTGTCAGTGTGTTACCATAGCAGACAGACTACCAGTGTTACCATAGCAGACAGACTACCAGTGTGTTTCCATAGCAGACAGACTGTCAGTGTGTTACCATAGCAGACAGACTACCAGTGTTACCATAGCAGACAGACTACCAGTGTTTCCATAGCAGACAGACTACCAGTGTGTTACCATAGCAGACAGACTACCAGTGTTTCCATAGCAGACAGACTACCAGTGTGTTACCATAGCAGACAGACTGTCAGTGTGTTTCCATAGCAGACAGACTGTCAGTGTGTTACCATAGCAGACAGACTACCAGTGTTACCATAGCAGACAGACTACCAGTGTGTTTCCATAGCAGACAGACTACCAGTGTGTTACCATAGCAGACAGACTACCAGTGTTTCCATAGCAGACAGACTGTCAGTGTGTTACCATAGCAGACAGACTACCAGTGTGTTACCATAGCAGACAGACTGTCAGTGTGTTTCCATAGCAGACAGACTACCAGTGTTTCCATAGCAGACAGACTACCAGTGTGTTTCCATAGCAGACAGACTACCAGTGTGTTTCCATAGCAGACAGACTAGACTACCAGTGTGTTTCCATAGCAGACAGACTACCAGTGTTACCATAGCAGACAGACTACCAGTGTTTCCATAGCAGACAGACTACCAGTGTGTTTCCATAGCAGACAGACTACCAGTGTGTTTCCATAGCAGACAGACTACCAGTGTGTTACCATAGCAGACAGACTACCAGTGTTTCCATAGCAGACAGACTACCAGTGTGTTACCATAGCAGACAGACTATCAGTGTGTTTCCATAGCAGACAGACTACCAGTGTTTCCATAGCAGACAGACTACCAGTGTGTTTCCATAGCAGACAGACTACCAGTGTGTTTCCATAGCAGACAGACTACCAGTGTTTCCATAGCAGACAGACTACCAGTGTGTTACCATAGCAGACAGACTACCAGTGTTACCATAGCAGACAGACTACCAGTGTGTTTCCATAGCAGACAGACTATCAGTGTGTTTCCATAGCAGACAGACTACCAGTGTTTCCATAGCAGACAGACTACCAGTGTGTTTCCATAGCAGACAGACTACCAGTGTGTTTCCATAGCAGACAGACTACCAGTGTTTCCATAGCAGACAGACTGTCAGTGTGTTTCCATAGCAGACAGACTACCAGTGTTTCCATAGCAGACAGACTACCAGTGTGTTACCATAGCAGACAGACTGTCAGTGTGTTTCCATAGCAGACAGACTACCAGTGTTTCCATAGCAGACAGACTACCAGTGTGTTTCCATAGCAGACAGACTACCAGTGTGTTACCATAGCAGACAGACTGTCAGTGTGTTACCATAGCAGACAGACTGTCAGTGTGTTTCCATAGCAGACAGACTACCAGTGTTACCATAGCAGACAGACTGTCAGTGTGTTACCATAGCAGACAGACTGTCAGTGTGTTTCCATAGCAGACAGACTACCAGTGTGTTTCCATAGCAGACAGACTACCAGTGTGTTACCATAGCAGACAGACTGTCAGTGTGTTTCCATAGCAGACAGACTGTCAGTGTGTTTCCATAGCAGACAGACTACCAGTGTGTTACCATAGCAGACAGACTGTCAGTGTGTTACCATAGCAGACAGACTGTCAGTGTGTTTCCATAGCAGACAGACTACCAGTGTGTTACCATAGCAGACAGACTACCAGTGTGTTACCATAGCAGACAGACTACCAGTGTGTTACCATAGCAGACAGACTGTCAGTGTGTTACCATAGCAGACAGACTGTCAGTGTGTTTCCATAGCAGACAGACTACCAGTGTTACCATAGCAGACAGACTGTCAGTGTGTTACCATAGCAGACAGACTGTCAGTGTGTTTCCATAGCAGACAGACTACCAGTGTGTTTCCATAGCAGACAGACTACCAGTGTTTCCATAGCAGACAGACTACCAGTGTTTCCATAGCAGACAGACTACCAGTGTGTTTCCATAGCAGACAGACTACCAGTGTGTTACCATAGCAGACAGACTACCAGTGTGTTTCCATAGCAGACAGACTACCAGTGTTTCCATAGCAGACAGACTACCAGTGTTACCATAGCAGACAGACTACCAGTGTTTCCATAGCAGACAGACTACCAGTGTTTCCATAGCAGACAGACTACCAGTGTGTTTCCATAGCAGACAGACTACCAGTGTTTCCATAGCAGACAGACTACCAGTGTGTTTCCATAGCAGACAGACTACCAGTGTGTTACCATAGCAGACAGACTACCAGTGTTTCCATAGCAGACAGACTGTCAGTGTGTTTCCCTAGCAGACAGACTACCAGTGTTTCCATAGCAGACAGACTACCAGTGTGTTACCATAGCAGACAGACTACCAGTGTGTTTCCATAGCAGACAGACTACCAGTGTGTTTCCATAGCAGACAGATTACCAGTGTGTTTCCATAGCAGACAGACTACCAGTGTGTTTCCATAGCAGACAGACTACCAGTGTTTCCATAGCAGACAGACTGTCAGTGTTTCCATAGCAGACAGACTGTCAGTGTTTCCATAGCAGACAGACTGTCAGTGTGTTTCCATAGCAGACAGACTACCAGTGTTTCCATAGCAGACAGACTACCAGTGTTACCATAGCAGACAGACTACCAGTGTGTTACCATAGCAGACAGACTATCAGTGTGTTACCATAGCAGACACCAGCAGTGTTTCCATAGCAGACAGACTACCAGTGTCTTTCCATAGCAGACAGACTACCAGTGTGTTTCCATAGCAGAAAGACTACCAGTGTGTTTCCATAGCAGACAGACTACCAGTGTGTTACCATAGCAGACAGACTGTCAGTGTGTTTCCATAGCAGACAGACTACCAGTGTTTCCATAGCAGACAGACTACCAGTGTGTTTCCATAGCAGACAGACTACCAGTGTGTTACCATAGCAGACAGACTGTCAGTGTGTTACCATAGCAGACAGACTGTCAGTGTGTTTCCATAGCAGACAGACTACCAGTGTGTTACCATAGCAGACAGACTACCAGTGTTACCATAGCAGACAGACTACCAGTGTGTTACCATAGCAGACAGACTGTCAGTGTGTTTCCATAGCAGACAGACTACCAGTGTTTCCATAGCAGACAGACTACCAGTGTGTTTCCATAGCAGACAGACTACCAGTGTGTTACCATAGCAGACAGACTGTCAGTGTGTTTCCATAGCAGACAGACTACCAGTGTGTTTCCATAGCAGACAGACTACCAGTGTTACCATAGCAGACAGACTACCAGTGTTACCATAGCAGACAGACTACCAGTGTGTTTCCATAGTAGACAGACTGTCAGTGTGTTACCATAGCAGACAGACTACCAGTGTTACCATAGCAGACAGACTACCAGTGTTACCATAGCAGACAGACGACCAGTGTGTTTCCATAGCAGACAGACTGTCAGTGTGTTACCATAGCAGACAGACTACCAGTGTTACCATAGCAGACAGACTACCAGTGTTACCATAGCAGACAGACTGTCAGTGTGTTTCCATAGCAGACAGACTGTCAGTGTGTTACCATAGCAGACAGACTACCAGTGTTACCATAGCAGACAGACTACCAGTGTGTTTCCATAGCAGACAGACTACCAGTGTTACCATAGCAGACAGACTACCAGTGTTACCATAGCAGACAGACTACCAGTGTGTTTCCATAGCAGACAGACTACCAGTGTGTTACCATAGCAGACAGACTACCAGTGTTTCCATAGCAGACAGACTGTCAGTGTGTTGCCATAGCAGACAGACTACCAGTGTGTTACCATAGCAGACAGACTGTCAGTGTGTTTCCATAGCAGACAGACTACCAGTGTTACCATAGCAGACAGACTGTCAGTGTGTTACCATAGCAGACAGACTACCAGTGTGTTACCATAGCAGACAGACTGTCAGTGTGTTTCCATAGCAGACAGACTACCAGTGTTTCCATAGCAGACAGACTACCAGTGTATTTCCATAGCAGACAGACTACCAGTGTTTCCATAGCAGACAGACTACCAGTGTGTTTCCATAGCAGACAGACTACCAGTGTGTTACCATAGCAGACAGACTACCAGTGTTTCCATAGCAGACAGACTACCAGTGTGTTACCATAGCAGACAGACTGTCAGTGTGTTACCATAGCAGACAGACTGTCAGTGTGTTACCTTAGCAGAGAGACTACCAGTGTGTTTCCATAGCAGACAGACTACCAGTGTTTCCATAGCAGACAGACTACCAGTGTTTCCATAGCAGACAGACTACCAGTGTGTTTCCATAGCAGACAGACTACCAGTGTTTCCATAGCAGACAGACTACCAGTGTGTTACCATAGCAGACAGACTACCAGTGTTTCCATAGCAGACAGACTACCAGTGTTACCATAGCAGACAGACTACCAGTGTTTCCATAGCAGACAGACTACCAGTGTTTCCATAGCAGACAGACTACCAGTGTGTTACCATAGCAGACAGACTACCAGTGTGTTTCCATAGCAGACAGATTACCAGTGTTTCCATAGCAGACAGACTACCAGTGTTTCCATAGCAGACAGACTACCAGTGTTTCCATAGCAGACAGACTGTCAGTGTGTTTCCATAGCAGACAGACTACCAGTGTGTTACCATAGCAGACAGACTGTCAGTGTGTTACCATAGCAGACAGACTACCAGTGTTACCATAGCAGACAGACTACCAGTGTGTTTCCATAGCAGACAGACTACCAGTGTGTTACCATAGCAGACAGACTACCAGTGTTACCATAGCAGACAGACTGTCAGTGTGTTTCCATAGCAGACAGACTACCAGTGTGTTACCATAGCAGACAGACTGTCAGTGTGTTACCATAGCAGACAGACTGTCAGTGTGTTACCTTAGCAGAGAGACTACCAGTGTGTTTCCATAGCAGACAGACTACCAGTGTTTCCATAGCAGACAGACTACCAGTGTTTCCATAGCAGACAGACTACCAGTGTGTTTCCATAGCAGACAGACTACCAGTGTTTCCATAGCAGACAGACTACCAGTGTGTTACCATAGCAGACAGACTACCAGTGTTTCCATAGCAGACAGACTACCAGTGTGTTACCATAGCAGACAGACTACCAGTGTTTCCATAGCAGACAGACTACCAGTGTTACCATAGCAGACAGACTACCAGTGTTTCCATAGCAGACAGACTACCAGTGTTTCCATAGCAGACAGACTACCAGTGTGTTACCATAGCAGACAGACTACCAGTGTGTTTCCATAGCAGACAGATTACCAGTGTTTCCATAGCAGACAGACTACCAGTGTTTCCATAGCAGACAGACTACCAGTGTTTCCATAGCAGACAGACTGTCAGTGTGTTTCCATAGCAGACAGACTACCAGTGTGTTACCATAGCAGAGAGACTGTCAGTGTGTTACCATAGCAGACAGACTACCAGTGTTACCATAGCAGACAGACTACCAGTGTGTTTCCATAGCAGACAGACTACCAGTGTGTTACCATAGCAGACAGACTACCAGTGTTACCATAGCAGACAGACTGTCAGTGTGTTTCCATAGCAGACAGACTACCAGTGTGTTACCATAGCAGACAGACTGTCAGTGTGTTACCATAGCAGACTGACTGTCAGTGTGTTTCCATAGCAGACAGACTACCAGTGTGTTTCCATAGCAGACAGACTACCAGTGTTTCCATAGCAGACAGACTACCAGTGTTACCATAGCAGACAGACTACCAGTGTTTCCATAGCAAACAGACTACCAGTGTGTTACCATAGCAGACAGACTACCAGTGTTTCCATAGCAGACAGACTGTCAGTGTGTTTCCATAGCAGACAGACTACCAGTGTTACCATAGCAGACAGACTGTCAGTGTGTTACCATAGCAGACAGACTACCAGTGTTTCCATAGCAGACAGACTGTCAGTGTGTTTCCATAG
>NC_074688.1:44769495-44874495 GCF_029448725.1 Salvelinus fontinalis | reverse complement strand
CTGTACATCTCTCTCTCTCTCTCTCTCTAGTCCCCACAACTCACACCACATTTAGCTAACACCCATTCTTTCTTTCTCTCGTTCTCTCTCAGTGACCTCTCTGGCCTTTTCAATGATAACCTTGTGTGGTATTGTATGGCTGTATAGTTGTATGGCTGTATGGTTGTATGGCTGTATGGCTGTATGGTTGTATGGTTGTATGGCCGTATGGCTGTATGGTTGTATGGCTGTATGGTCGTATGGTTGTATGGCTGTATAGTTGTATGGCTGTATGGTTGTATGGCTGTATGGCTGTATGGTTGTATGGCTGTATGGTCGTATGGTTGTATGGCTGTATGGTTGTATGGCTGTATGGTTGTATGGCTGTATGGTTGTATGGCTGTATGGTTGTATGGCTGTATGGTTGTATGGCTGTATGGTTGTATGGCTGTATGGTTGTATGGCTGTATGGCTGAATGGTTGTATGGTTGTATGGCTGTATGGTTGTATGGCTGTATGGCTGGCTGTATGGCTGTATGGCTGAATGGTTGTATGGTTGTATGGTTGTATGGCCGTATGGCTGTATGGTTGTATGGCTGTATGGCTGTATGGTTGTATGGCTGTATGGTTGTATGGCTGTATGGCTGTATGGTTGTATGGCTGTATGGTTGTATGGCTGTATGGCTGAATGGTTGTATGGTTGTATGGCTGTATGGTTGTATGGTTGTATGGCTGTATGGCTGTATGGCTGTATGGCTGTATGGTTGTATTCCTCCCTTTTCAAATGTTCCCTTTATACAGTTTATTTTGAAAGTGTTCATTCTTTTTAAAGATGGTGATGTCTTTTTTAAGGCTGACCAGATCTCTAGACTTCATGAATAAAACATGTGGAGATTGTAGTAGATCTTAGTAGTGGGGGTTTAATTACATGTTCGTACACCAGAGACCCGGATCAACACAGAGGCGGAGCAGGAGCATGACAAAAGTACTTCTGAAGAGGCATTCAATTGGACAAAGGACTTAGTCAGAAGAGAGACAACTGGGCTTGGATATTGAATTTGTAGCTAATGGTGTCCAGTAATGGATTGAAAATGAATGAAAGAATAATTTTAGAGCCAGAACATTAATACACTTGGATCTCTATGGTTTTACGGAACTGGATTAAAGAGACGGGTTGGATCTCTTTGGTTTTACGGAACTGGATTAAAGAGACGGGTTGGATCTCTTTGGTTTTCCGGAACTGGATTAAAGAGACGGGTTGGATCTCTATGGTTTTACGGAACTGGATTAAAGAGAACGGGTTGGATCTCTATGGTTTTACGGAACTTGATTAAAGAGACGGGTTGGATCTCTGTGGTTTTACGGAACTGGATTAAAAAGACGGGTTGGATCTCTATGGTTTTACGGAACTGGATTAAAGAGACGGGTTGGATCTCTATGGTTTTACGGAACTTGATTAAAGAGACGGGTTGGATCTCTATGGTTTTACAGAACTGGATTAAAGAGGCGGGTTGGATCTCTATGGTTTTACGGAACTGGGTTAAAGAGACGGGTTGGATCTCTATGGTTTTACGGAACTGGATTAAAGAGACGGGTTGGATCTCTATGGTTTTACGGAACTGGATTAAAGAGACGGGTTGGATCTCTATGGTTTTACGGAACTGGATTAAAGAGAACGGGTTGGATCTTTATGGTTTTAGGGAACTGGATTAAAGAGACGGGTTGGATCTCTGTGGTTTTACGCAACTTGATTAAAGAGAACGGGTTGGATCTCTATGGTTTTACGGAACTGGATTAAAGAGAACGGGTTGGAACTCTATGGTTTTACGGAACTGGATTAAAAGAACGGATTGGATCTCTATGGTTTTACGGAACTGGATTTAAAAAGAACGGGTTGGATCTCTATGGTTTTCCGGAACTTGATTAAAGAGACGGGTTGGATCTCTGTGGTTTTACCTACATCCAACATTCCACAGCAGCTAGACAACATAAGAGCCACTGCAGTGAGCAGACTACTTATTCTCCGGAGTTAGTTGTCTTGTATGGAGTACTGTAGCTCACCCAGAGCAAAGGGAATGACAGTCCTCCCTGTGGTAACGTTGTCATCACTCCCCACGTCTCAACCATCATCAGTCCTCCCTGTGGTAACGTTGTCATCACTCCCCACGTCTCAACCATCATCAGTCCTCCCTGTGGTAACGTTGTCATCACTCCCCACGTCTCAACCATCATCAGTCCTCCCTGTGGTAACGTTGTCATCACTCCCCACGTCTCAACCATCATCAGTCCTCCCTGTGGTAACGTTGTCATCACTCCCCACGTCTCAACCATCATCAGTCCTCCCTGTGGTAACATTGTCATCACTACCCACGTCTCAACCATCATCAGTCCTCCCTGTGGTAACGTTGTCATCACTCCCTACGTCTCAACCATCATCAGTCCTCCCTGTGGTAACGTTGTCATCACTCCCCACGTCTCAACCATCATCAGTCCTCCCTGTGGTAACGTTTTCATCACTCCCCACGCCTCAACCATCATCAGTCCTCCCTGTGGTAACGTTGTCATCACTCCCCACGTCTCAACCATCATCAGTCCTCCCTGTGGTAACGTTGTCATCACTCCCTACGTCTCAACCATCATCAGTCCTCCCTGTGGTAACGTTGTCATCCCTACCCACGCCTCAATGAGAGAAGTGTCTCCGTCAACCACCCATCCATCCCTACTCAGCTGGGCGTTACCGTAGCGACTGCCTCCAGAGCAACACACCAGAGTGGTCTAATGGTGTTACACAGATTGGTTTTTGTTGACCAGTAAAGGACCAATAAACTAGGACTGTCAAAAAAAAAGTCTGTGGAAAAAACATCTGTGGATCAGGGAGGGTAGCTTAACATGAGTCTTCTTGTTCTCTGGAACCTTCTGGAATATGGGTCGTATTCATTAGTGCACACTGTGGCAAAATGTAGCAAAACATTTTTTTTTTTTGCAATGTGGAAAATTAAAAGAAGTGTTGGGCCCTGGTCAAACGTAGTGCACTAAATAGGGAACAGTGGTCAAACGTAGTGCACTAAATAGGGAACAGCGGTCAAACGTAGTGCACTAAATAGGGAACAGTGGTCAAACGTAGTGCACTAAATAGGGAACAGTGGTCAAACGTAGTGCACTAAATAGGGAACAGCGGTCAAACGTAGTGCACTAAATAGGGAACAGTGGTCAAACGTAGTGCACTAAATAGGGAACAGTGGTCAAACGTAGTGCACTAAATAGGGAACAGTGGTCAAACGTAGTGCACTAAATAGGGAACAGTGGTCAAACGTAGTGCACTAAATAGGGAACAGTGGTCAAACGTAGTGCACTAAATAGGGAACAGCGGTCAAACGTAGTGCACCAAATAGGGAACAGCGGTCAAACGTAGTGCACTAAATAGGGAACAGCGGTCAAACGTAGTGCACTAAATAGGGAACAGTGGTCAAACGTAGTGCACTAAATAGGAAACAGCGGTCAAACGTAGTGCACTAAATAGGAAACAGCGGTCAAACGTAGTGCACTAAATAGGGAACAGCGGTCAAACGTAGTGCACTAAATAGGGAACAGCGGTCAAACGTAGTGCACTAAATAGGGAACAGCGGTCAAACGTAGTGCACTAAATAGGAAACAGCGGTCAAACGTAGTGCACTAAATAGGGAACAGCGGTCAAACGTAGTGCACTAAATAGGGAACAGTGGTCAAACGTAGTGCACTAAATAGGGAACAGCGGTCAAACGTAGTGCACTAAATAGGGAACAGCGGTCAAACGTAGTGCACTAAATAGGGAACAGTGGTCAAACGTAGTGCACTCAATAGGGAACAGCGGTCAAACGTAGTGCACTAAATAGGGAACAGTGGTCAAACGTAGTGCACTAAATAGGGAACAGCGGTCAAACGTAGTGCACTAAATAGGGAACAGTGGTCAAACGTAGTGCACTAAATAGGGAACAGCGGTCAAACGTAGTGCACTAAATAGGGAACAGCGGTCAAACGTAGTGCACTAAATAGGGAACAGTGGTCAAACGTAGTGCACTAAATAGGGAACAGCGGTCAAACGTAGTGCACTAAATAGGGAACAGTGGTCAAACGTAGTGCACTAAATAGGGAACAGCGGTCCATTTGGGAAGCAGACAATATGCTTGTAGAACTGAACTGTGGTTGATTGTGTTTTCTCGTGATTGTGCCGGTTAGTTAGAAACTAAAGGTCTATACAGTACTGACAAGTCTACTCGTGTAGATGGAGTATTGAACATGACAACACTAATGGTTTAAACTAAAGCTGTTTCTCACTTTAAAATGTGTAGCTGCACACTTGAAGTGTGGAAGATGTGTCATTAGTGTCTGTTAGTTCAGATTCTGCCTGTGATCTGTGTCTTCGCTATGTAACGAATAAGGTGGTATTTGGAAGACAGCCTGAATGTTGACCACATTCATTTTGGATTATGCAAAGATCAACATCCTCAGAGAAATACCCATTTGAAGGAAAAGTATGCTGTATCAGTAGCTGTTTATTGTGGAAAATCCCTGCCCAAGGCACAAGATGCTGCTTCTCACGAGCCCAGCAGTCCACCCCTCCACTCCTCTATTCCTCCATCATCCACTCCTCCCTTCTCCATCTGTCCACTCCTCCATTCCTCCATCCTCCCCTCCTCCCTCCTCCATCCTCCCCTCCTCCCTCCTCCACCCCTCCACTCCTCCCTCCTCCATCCTCCCCTCCTCCCTCCTCCATCCTCCACCCCTCCCTCCTCCCCTCCTCCCTCCTCCATCCTCCACCCCTCCATCCTCCCCTCCTCCCTCCTCCATCCTCCCCTCCTCCATCCTCCCCTCCTCCACCCCTCCCTCCTCCCCTCCTCCACCCCTCCACTCCTCCCTCCTCCACCCCTTCACTCCTCCCTCCTCCACTCCTCACTCCTCCCTGCCTCCCTCCTCCACTCCTCCCTCCTCCACCCCTCCACCCCTCCACGCCTCCCTCCTCCCTCCTCCACTCCTCCCTCCTCCACTTCTCCCTCCTCCACTCCTCCCTCCTCCACCCCTTCCCTCCTCCCTCCTCCACCCCTCCACCCCTCCCTCCACTCCTCCCCTCCTCCATCCCTCACTCCTCCCTCCTCCACCCCTTCACTCCTCCACCCCTCCCTCCTCCACTCCTCCACCCCTCCACTCCTCCACCCCTCCACTCCTCCCCCCTCCACTCCTCCACTCCTCCATCCTTCCCTCCTCCATCCCTCCACTCCTCCCTCCTCCACCCCTCCACTCCTCACTCCTCCCTCCTCCACCCCCCCACTCCTCCCTCCTCTACTCCTCCCTCCTCTACTCCTCCATCCCTCCCTCTGACTCCTTGGCACAGAAACATGCATGTTGTGCAGAGAGACTGTTTCCATCCTTGGTAATCCTCCACCTCCCCGTCCCCATATTTCTACCCCTCTCTGTTTGTCTGTTTCTCAATAAGCCACATAGGGAGTGTGGCGGATAGGATTGGATGGAAATAACCACCCTGTGAAAAATAAATGAAAGAAATCAAAGCAACCGAGAGAGAAACGCAGGAAGGACCACATGTGATATGGAAATGATGGCTTAGTCTCTAGCCTTCTGTTTTTCATTTACACAAACAGGACTATTGGAGTTGTGTAATACTGTAGCATAGCATGGCTAAGGCTAATTGAATTGAGGTCTTTCAAGTGCACTTTATTGTCTTTTTTGTTGTTGTACTTTTACCCCTTTCTCTCCCCAATTTCGTGGTATCCAATTGGTAGTTACAGTCTTGTCTCATCGCTGCAACTCCCGTACGGACTCGGGGAGAGGCAAAGGTCGAGAGCCACGCGTCCTCCGAAACACGACCCAGCCAAGCCGGCACTGCTTCTTGACACAGTAGCCGCTTAACCACGGAAGCCAGCCGCACCAATGTGTCGGAGGAAACACCGTCCAGCTGGTGACCGAAGTCAGCCTTCTAGGCGCCCTGCCTGCCACAAGGAGTCACTAGAGAGCGATGGGAGCGATGGGACAAGGACATCCTGGCCGGCCAAACCCTCCCCCTAACCCGGACGACGCTGGGCCAATTGTGCACCACCTCATGGGTCTCTCAGTCACAGCCAGCTGTACTTACATGAACATGCTAACAAAGGCCTCACCGTGACAAATGGAGGAGAAGGCATAACCCCCCCCCCCCCCAAAACAACTAAGGAGCCTATAAACTCATTACAGTTTTGATAGATTCGATTTAACAGTCCATGAAAGAAGGAGAGACATTTCTCAACTCATAGATCCAACAGTCTTGGATCTGTTATGGTTTGCTTCCCTAATGGCATCCTATTCACCGATATATAGTGCACTACTTTTGACCAGAGCCCTGGTCTCTCTGTCATGATGTACATTAGTAGGCTACAGCATTGGTACAGTTACACTGAGCAACAGATACTTCTGTTCTCACCCTCCATCAGTGCTGTTAGGACATCCAGGATGATTACATTCTGTTATATCTCCCTGTTAGGACATCCAGGCTGATTACATTCTGTTATATCTCCCTGTTAGGACATCCAGGATGATTACATTCTGTTATATCTCCCTGTTAGGACATCCAGGCTGATTACATTCTGTTATATCTCCCTGTTAGGACATCCAGGATGATTACATTCTGTTATATCTCCCTGTTAGGACATCCAGGATGATTACATTCTGTTATATCTCCCTGTTAGGACATCCAGGATGATTACATTCTGTTATATCTCCCTGTTAGGACATCCAGGCTGATTACATTCTGTTATATCTCCCTGTTAGGACATCCAGGATGATTACATTCTGTTATATCTCCCTGTTAGGACATCCAGGATGATTACATTCTGTTATATCTCCCTGTTAGGACATCCAGGCTGATTACATTCTGTTATATCTCCCTGTTAGGACATCCAGGATGATTACATTCTGTTATATCTCCCTGTTAGGACATCCAGGCTGATTACATTCTGTTATATCTCCCTGTTAGGACATCCACGATGATTACATGCGGATATATCTCCCTGCATTACTCAAAGACTTGAAAAAGAATTTCTCATTGTGTTTAATATTCATCATGAATACATTTCCCATCGTTGGCATACTTCAGCCTTGCGTTCCAAATGGCACCCTATCCACTTTATAGTGCTCCACCTTTGACCAGGGCCCTGTGGTAGTAGTGCACTATATAGGGTCCTATTTGGAACAGCGGTATGACACATTAAATCAGGTTACGCAACTCTGAGGTTTCTGAGGAGGGAAAAAGTATCTTCTGAACTAACTATCTCTGTGAACTAAATTGAAAGCGTACAAGCCAGGCCTGTCTTCAACCCTTAACGTCTTGTTTTTGGGGTTATGATCTCGCCACACGTCTGAAATAGCACCCTATTCTCTATATGGGTCATTCTATGTCTCTGAAATGGCACCCTATTCTCTATATGGGTCATTCTACATCTCTGAAATGGCACCCTATTCTCTATATGGGTCATTCTATGTCTCTGAAATGGCACCCTATTCTCTATATGGGTCATTCTATGTCTCTGAAATGGCACCCTATTCCCTATATGGGTCATTCTACATCTCTGAAATGGCACCCTATTCTCTATATGGGTCATTCTATGTCTCTGAAATGGCACCCTATTCCCTATATGGGTCATTCTACGTCTCTGAAATGGCACCCTATTCCCTATATGGGTCATTCTACATCTCTGAAATGGCACCCTATTCCCTGTATGGGTCATTCTACATCTCTGAAATGGCACCCTATTCCCTGTATGGGTCATTCTACATCTCTGAAATGGCACCCTATTCCCTATATGGGCCATTCTACATCTCTGAAATGGCACCCTATTCCCTATATGGGCCATTCTACATCTCTGAAATGGCACCCTATTCCCTGTATGGGTCATTCTACATCTCTGAAATGGCACCCTATTCCCTATATGGGTCATTCTACATCTCTGAAATGGCACCCTATTCCCTATATGGGTCATTCTACATCTCTGAAATGGCACCCTATTCCCTGTATGGGTCATTCTACATCTCTGAAATGGCACCCTATTCCCTATATGGGTCATTCTACAGAAGTGGTGCAAATTGGGGGTGGGAGGAAAATAATCTAAACGGAGTCCTATTTTCCCCCAAACTTTCAGCCCACGTCTTCCAGCCTGTCAGGTTGACACATTCACTACTCACACACTTTGTTTGTATTTAATATTTGAAATGTTTTACCTGAATTCTTTACCAACCCAATAAATGTGTCACGACTGAAACAGAGTAAAGAAACAGCAATAAAGGGAAAACGATGCACACTAGATCAAATCAAATCAAATGTTATTTGTCACATACACGTGGTTAGCAGATGTTAATGCGAGCGTAGCGAAATGCTTGTGTTTCTAGTTCCGACAATGCAGTAATAACCAACGAGTAATCTAACCTAACAATTCCACAACTACTACCTTATACACACAAGTGTAAAGGGATAAAGAATATGTACATAAAGATATATGAATGAGTGATGGTACAGACGGCATAGGCAAGATGCAGTAGATGGTATAGAGTACACACTAGAGTACACACTAGAGTACACACTAGAGTACAGACTAGAGTACACACTAGAGTACAGACTAGAGTACACACTAGAGTACAGACTAGAGTACACACTAGAGTACAGACTAGAGTACACACTAGAGTACAGACTAGAGTACACACTAGAGTACAGACTAGAGTACACACTAGAGTACAGACTAGAGTACACACTAGAGTACAGACTAGAGTACACACTAGAGTACACACTAGAGTACACACTAGAGTACAGACTAGAGTACAGACTAGAGTACACACTAGAGTACACACTAGAGTACAGACTAGAGTACACACTAGAGTACAGACTAGAGTACACACTAGAGTACAGACTAGAGTACACACTAGAGTACACACTAGAGTACACACTAGAGTACAGACTAGAGTACAGACTAGAGTACACACTAGAGTACACACTAGAGTACACACTAGAGTACAGACTAGAGTACACACTAGAGTACACACTAGAGTACAGACTAGTGAACATTTGATGAACCTTCTAATTCTGTATTTTTTTTTATCTGCATATCAAATGAACATAAATAGTAAAAACATTTTTTCTTTTTTTTCTCGTCATTTTCAAAAAACTTTCAATCTAATTTGGTTTGAGTAAAACTAATCTAAAAATATTACTGGGATTTTTTTGGGGGGGGGGCAGGGGAACAATCTGAAACCAAAACCAAATCTAAACTGTATAGAAATTGTAATAGACCTAAATCTGTAGTCTCTACACTCTGTCCATCTTGATAAGTCATCTGTAGTCTCTACACTCTGTCCATCTTGATAAGTCATCTGTAGTCTCTACACTCTGTCCATCTTGATAAGTCATCTGTAGTCTCTACACTCTGTCCATCTTGATAAGTCATCTGTAGTCTCTACACTCTGTCCATCTTGATAAGTCATCTGTAGTCTCTACACTCTGTCCATCTTGATAAGTCATCTGTAGTCTCTACACTCTGTCCATCTTGATAAGTCATCTGTAGTCTCTTCACTCTGTCCATCTTGATAAGTCATCTGTAGTCTGTTCACTCTGTCCATCTTGATAAGTCATCTGTAGTCTCTTCACTCTGTCCATCTTGATAAGTCATCTGTAGTCTCTTCACTCTGTCCATCTTGATAAGTCATCTGTAGTCTCTTCACTCTGTCCATCTTGATAAGTCATCTGTAGTCTCTACACTCTGTCCATCTTGATAAGTCATCTGTAGTCTCTACACTCTGTCCATCTTGATAAGTCATCTGTAGTCTCTACACTCTGTCCATCTTGATAAGTCATCTGTAGTCTCTACACTCTGTCCATCTTGATAAGTCATCTGTAGTCTCTACACTCTGTCCATCTTGATAAGTCATCTGTAGTCTCTACACTCTGTCCATCTTGATAAGTCATCTGTAGTCTCTACACTCTGTCCATCTTGATAAGTCATCTGTAGTCTCTTCACTCTGTCCATCTTGATAAGTCATCTGTAGTCTCTTCACTCTGTCCATCTTGATAAGTCATCTGTAGTCTCTTCACTCTGTCCATCTTGATAAGTCATCTGTAGTCTCTTCACTCTGTCCATCTTGATAAGTCATCTGTAGTCTCTACACTCTGTCCATCTTGATAAGTCATCTGTAGTCTCTACACTCTGTCCATCTTGATAAGTCATCTGTAGTCTCTACACTCTGTCCATCTTGATAAGTCATATGTAGTCTCTACACTCTGTCCATCTTGATAAGTCATCTGTAGTCTCTTCACTCTGTCCATCTTGATAAGTCATCTGTAGTCTCTACACTCTGTCCATCTTGATAAGTCATCTGTAGTCTCTTCACTCTGTCCATCTTGATAAGTCATCTGTAGTCTCTACACTCTGTCCATCTTGATAAGTCATCTGTAGTCTCTACACTCTGTCCATCTTGATAAGTCATCTGTAGTCTCTACACTCTGTCCATCTTGATAAGTCATCTGTAGTCTCTACACTCTGTCCATCTTGATAAGTCATATGTAGTCTCTACACTCTGTCCATCTTGATAAGTCATCTGTAGTCTCTTCACTCTGTCCATCTTGATAAGTCATCTGTAGTCTCTACACTCTGTCCATCTTGATAAGTCATCTGTAGTCTCTTCACTCTGTCCATCTTGATAAGTCATCTGTAGTCTCTACACTCTGTCCATCTTGATAAGTCATCTGTAGTCTCTACACTCTGTCCATCTTGATAAGTCATCTGTAGTCTCTACACTCTGTCCATCTTGATAAGTCATCTGTAGTCTCTTCACTCTGTCCATCTTGATAAGTCATCTGTAGTCTATTCACTCTGTCCATCTTGATAAGTCATCTGTAGTCTCTACACTCTGTCCATCTTGATAAGTCATCTGTAGTCTCTACACTCTGTCCATCTTGATAAGTCATCTGTAGTCTCTTCACTCTGTCCATCTTGATAAGTCATCTGTAGTCTCTTCACTCTGTCCATCTTGATAAGTCATCTGTAGTCTCTACACTCTGTCCATCTTGATAAGTCATCTGTAGTCTCTACACTCTGTCCATCTTGATAAGTCATCTGTAGTCTCTTCACTCTGTCCATCTTGATAAGTCATCTGTAGTCTCTTCACTCTGTCCATCTTGATAAGTCATCTGTAGTCTCTACACTCTGTCCATCTTGATAAGTCATCTGTAGTCTCTACACTCTGTCCATCTTGATAAGTCATCTGTAGTCTCTTCACTCTGTCCATCTTGATAAGTCATCTGTAGTCTCTACACTCTGTCCATCTTGATAAGTCATCTGTAGTCTCTTCACTCTGTCCATCTTGATAAGTCATCTGTAGTCTCTACACTCTGTCCATCTTGATAAGTCATCTGTAGTCTCTACACTCTGTCCATCTTGATAAGTCATCTGTAGTCTCTTCACTCTGTCCATCTTGATAAGTCATCTGTAGTCTCTTCACTCTGTCCATCTTGATAAGTCATCTGTAGTCTCTACACTCTGTCCATCTTGATAAGTCATCTGTAGTCTCTTCACTCTGTCCATCTTGATAAGTCATCTGTAGTCTCTTCACTCTGTCCATCTTGATAAGTCATCTGTAGTCTCTACACTCTGTCCATCTTGATAAGTCATCTGTAGTCTCTACACTCTGTCCATCTTGATAAGTCATCTGTAGTCTCTACACTCTGTCCATCTTGATAAGTCATCTGTAGTCTCTACACTCTGTCCATCTTGATAAGTCATCTGTAGTCTCTACACTCTGTCCATCTTGATAAGTCATCTGTAGTCTCTACACTCTGTCCATCTTGATAAGTCATCTGTAGTCTCTACACTCTGTCCATCTTGATAAGTCATCTGTAGTCTCTACACTCTGTCCATCTTGATAAGTCATCTGTAGTCTCTACACTCTGTCCATCTTGATAAGTCATCTGTAGTCTCTTCACTCAGTCCATCTTGATAAGTCACCTGTAGTCTCTACACTCTGTCCATCTTGATAAGTCATCTGTAGTCTCTTCATTACATTTACATTACATTTAAGTCATTTAGCAGACGCTCTTATCCAGAGCGACTTACAAATTGGTGCATTCACCTTATGACATCCAGTGGAACAGCCACTTTACAATAGTGCATCAGATCTTTTAAGGGAGGGGGGGGGGGGGGGGCAGAAGGATTGCTTTATCCTAGGTATTCCTTGAAGAGGTGGGGTTTCAGGTGTCTCCGGAAGGTGGTGATTGACTCCGCTGTCCTGGCGTCGTGAGGGAGTTTGTTCCACCATTGGGGGGCCAGAGCAGCGAACAGTTTTGACTGGGCTGAGCGGGAACTGTACTTCCTCAGTGGTAGGGAGGCGAGCAGGCCAGAGGTGGATGAACGCAGTGCCCTTGTTTGGGTGTAGGGCCTGATCAGAGCCTGAAGGTACTGAGGTGCCGTTCCCCTCACAGCTCCGTAGGCAAGCACCATGGTCTTGTAGCGGATGCGAGCTTCAACTGGAAGCCAGTGGAGAGAGCGGAGGAGCGGGGTGACGTGAGAGAACTTGGGAAGGTTGAACACCAGACGGGCTGCGGCGTTCTGGATGAGTTGTAGGGGTTTAATGGCACAGGCAGGGAGCCCAGCCAGCAGCGAGTTGCAGTAATCCAGACGGGAGATGACAAGTGCCTGGATTAGGACCTGCGCCGCTTCCTGTGTGAGGCAGGGTCGTACTCTGCGGATGTTGTAGAGCATGAACCTACAGGAACGGGCCACCGCCTTGATGTTGGTGGAGAACGACAGGGTGTTGTCCAGGATCACGCCAAGGTTCTTAGCGCTCTGGGAGGAGGACACAATGGAGTTGTCAACCGTGATGGCGAGATCATGGAACGGACAGTCCTTCCCCGGGAGGAAGAGCAGCTCCGTCTTGCCGAGGTTCAGCTTGAGGTGGTGATCCGTCATCCACACTGATATGTCTGCCAGACATGCAGAGATGCGATTCGCCACCTGGTCATCAGAAGGGGGAAAGGAGAAGATTAATTGTGTGTCGTCTGCATAGCAATGATAGGAGAGACCATGTGAGGTTATGACAGAGCCAAGTGACTTGGTGTATAGCGAGAATAGGAGAGGGCCTAGAACAGAGCCCTGGGGGACACCAGTGGTGAGAGCGCGTGGTGAGGAGACAGATTCTCGCCACGCCACCTGGTAGGAGCGACCTGTCAGGTAGGACGCAATCCAAGCGTGGGCCGTGCCGGAGATGCCCAACTCGGAGAGGGTGGAGAGGAGGATCTGATGGTTCACAGTATCGAAGGCAGCCGATAGGTCTAGAAGGATGAGAGCAGAGGAGAGAGAGTTAGCTTTAGCAGTGCGGAGCGCCTCCGTGATACAGAGAAGAGCAGTCTCAGTTGAGTGACTAGTCTTGAAACCTGACTGATTTGGATCAAGAAGGTCATTCTGAGAGAGATAGCAGGAGAGCTGGCCAAGGACGGCACGTTCAAGAGTTTTGGAGAGAAAAGAAAGAAGGGATACTGGTCTGTAGTTGTTGACATCGGAGGGATCGAGTGTAGGTTTTTTCAGAAGGGGTGCAACTCTCGCTCTCTTGAAGACGGAAGGGACGTAGCCAGCGGTCAAGGATGAGTTGATGAGCGAGGTGAGGTAAGGTAGAAGGTCTCCGGAAATGGTCTGGAGAAGAGAGGAGGGGATAGGGTCAAGCGGGCAGGTTGTTGGGCGGCCGGCCGTCACAAGACGCGAGATTTCATCTGGAGAGAGAGGGGAGAAAGAGGTCAAAGCACAGGGTTGGGCAGTGTGAGCAGAACCAGCGGTGTCGTTTGACTTAGCGAACGAGGATCGGATGTCGTCGACCTTCTTTTCAAAATGGTTGACGAAGTCGTCTGCAGAGAGGGAGGAGGGGGGGGGGGAGGGGGAGGAGGATTCAGGAGGGAGGAGAAGGTGGCAAAGAGCTTCCTAGGGTTAGAGGCAGATGCTTGGAATTTAGAGTGGTAGAAAGTGGCTTTAGCAGCAGAGACAGAAGAGGAAAATGTAGAGAGGAGGGAGTGAAAGGATGCCAGGTCCGCAGGGAGGCGAGTTTTCCTCCATTTCCGCTCGGCTGCCCGGAGCCCTGTTCTGTGAGCTCGCAATGAGTCGTCGAGCCACGGAGCGGGAGGGGAGGACCGAGCCGGCCTGGAGGATAGGGGACATAGAGAGTCAAAGGATGCAGAAAGGGAGGAGAGGAGGGTTGAGGAGGCAGAATCAGGAGATAGGTTGGAGAAGGTTTGGGCAGAGGGAAGAGATGATAGGATGGAAGAGGAGAGAGTAGCGGGGGAGAGAGAGCGGAGGTTGGGACGGCGCGATACCATCCGAGTAGGGGCAGTGTGGGAAGTGTTGGATGAGAGCGAGAGGGAGAAGGATACAAGGTAGTGGTCGGAGACTTGGAGGGGAGTTGCAATGAGGTTAGTGGAAGAACAGCATCTAGTAAAGATGAGGTCAAGCGTATTGCCTGCCTTGTGAGTAGGGGGGGAAGGTGAGAGGGTGAGGTCAAAAGAGGAGAGGAGTGGAAAGAAGGAGGCAGAGAGGAATGAGTCAAAGGTAGACATGGGGAGGTTAAAGTCACCCAGAACTGTGAGAGGTGAGCCGTCCTCAGGAAAGGAGCTTATCAAGGCATCAAGCTCATTGATGAACTCTCCAAGGGAACCTGGAGGGCGATAAATGATAAGGATGTTAAGCTTGAAAGGGCTGGTAACTGTGACAGCATGGAATTCAAAGGAGGCGATAGACAGATGGGTAAGGGGAGAAAGAGAGAATGACCACTTGGGAGAGATGAGGATCCCGGTGCCACCACCCCGCTGACCAGAAGGTCTCGGGGTGTGCGAGAACACGTGGGCAGACGAAGAGAGAGCAGTAGGAGTAGCAGTGTTATCTGTGGTGAGCCATGTTTCCGTCAGTGCCAGGAAGTCGAGGGACTGGAGGGACGCATAGGCTGAGATGAGCTCTGCCTTGTTGGCCGCAGATCGGCAGTTCCAGAGGCTACCGGAGACCTGGAACTCCACGTGGGTCGTGCGGGCTGGGACCACCAGGTTAGGGTGGGCGCGGCCACGCGGTGTGAAGCGTTTGTATGGTCTGTGCAGAGAGGAGAGAACAGGGATAGACAGACACATGGTTGACAGGCTACAGAAGAGGCTACGCTAATGCAAAGGAGATTAGAATGACAAGTGGGCTACACGTCTCGAATGTTCAGAAAGTTAAGCTTACGTTGCAAAAAATAAGAATAAAATACAAGATCTTATTGACTAAAATGATATAGTACTGCTGGCTGGTGAAGTAGCCTGGCTAGCAGTGGCTACGTTGTTGAAAGTGAAGCTGGCTAGGTAACCTCGACAATTTCACTAAATTTCTCTAAACTACACAATTATCATGGATACAAGGACAGGAAAGACAACTAGCTAACACTACGCTAATCAAGTCGTTCCTATTGTAATGTAAGTTTCTACAGTGCTGCTATTCGGTAGAAGTTGGCTAGCTAGCAGTGTTGGCTAGGTAGGAGGACGGCAGCGCGGGAGGCGAAAAATAGCTGGCTAGCTAACCGATAATTACTCAAAGCTACACAATTATCTTAGATAGAAAGATAGCAAAGAAAACTATGTAGCTAGCTAACACTACACAAGTCAAGTCGTTCCGTTGTAATGTAATCGTTTATACAGTGCTGCTAATCGGTGGCTAGCTGGCTAGCTAGCAGGGTTGACTACGTTACGTTAGGGCGAGAATACCTGGCTAGCGAACCTCAGCGAACCTTGATAACTACACAATTATCACCGATACAAAGACGGCTATGTAGCCAGCTAAGTAGCTAGCTAAGATCGAACAAATACAAATCAAAGATAGCAAAGACAACTGTGTAGTCAGCCAACACTACACTGATCAAGTCGTTCCGTTGTAATGCACTCGTTTCTACAATGCTGCTATTCGGTGGCAAGCTGGCTAGCTAGCAGTGTTTGGCTACGTTGCGTTATGTTAGGGCGAAAATAGCTGGCTGGCGAACCTCAATAACTACACAATTATGTTTGATGCAAAGACGGCTATGTAGCTAGCTAAGATCAAACAAATCAAACCGTTGTACTGTAGTGAAAATGAAAATCAGACCGTTGTACTATAATGAAATGTAATGAAAAGTTTATACTACTATTCGGTAGACGGTGGACGTTTGCTAGCTACTGGGCAGATAGCAGTGTGGACTACGATAGACGACGGAATACGATAATTACGCAATTATCTTTTATACACAGACGGCTAAGTAGCTAGCTAAGAAGAAATTGCTAAGGTTAGACAAATTAAACCGTTGTACTATAATGAAATGTAATGAAAATGAAATGAAAATTTATACTACCTGCAGAGCGAATGCAAATGCGACCGCTCGCTCCAAACCGGATGTCACGTCACGTCTTCACTCAGTCCATCTTGATAAGTCATCTGTAGTCTCTTCACTCTGTCCATCTTGATAAGTCATCTGTAGTCTCTTCACTCTGTCCATCTTGATAAGTCATCTGTAGTCTCTTCACTCTGTCCATCTTGATAAGTCATCTGTAGTCTCTTCACTCTGTCCATCTTGATAAGTCATCTGTAGTCTCTTCACTCTGTCCATCTTGATAAGTCATCTGTAGTCTATTCACTCTGTCCATCTTGATAAGTCATCTGTAGTCTCTACACTCTGTCCATCTTGATAAGTCATCTGTAGTCTCTACACTCTGTCCATCTTGATAAGTCATCTGTAGTCTCTACACTCTGTCCATCTTGATAAGTCATCTGTAGTCTCTACACTCTGTCCATCTTGATAAGTCATCTGTAGTCTCTACACTCTGTCCATCTTGATAAGTCATCTGTAGTCTCTACACTCTGTCCATCTTGATAAGTCATCTGTAGTCTCTTCACTCTGTCCATCTTGATAAGTCATCTGTAGTCTCTTCACTCTGTCCATCTTGATAAGTCATCTGTAGTCTCTTCACTCTGTCCATCTTGATAAGTCATCTGTAGTCTCTACACTCTGTCCATCTTGATAAGTCATCTGTAGTCTCTTCACTCTGTCCATCTTGATAAGTCATCTGTAGTCTCTACACTCTGTCCATCTTGATAAGTCATCTGTAGTCTCTTCACTCTGTCCATCTTGATAAGTCATCTGTAGTCTCTTCACTCTGTCCATCTTGATAAGTCATCTGTAGTCTCTGCACTCTGTCCATCTTGATAAGTCATCTGTAGTCTCTACACTCTGTCCATCTTGATAAGTCATCTGTAGTCTCTACACTCTGTCCATCTTGATAAGTCATCTGTAGTCTCTACACTCTGTCCATCTTGATAAGTCATCTGTAGTCTCTACACTCTGTCCATCTTGATAAGTCATCTGTAGTCTCTACACTCTGTCCATCTTGATAAGTCATCTGTAGTCTCTTCACTCTGTCCATCTTGATAAGTCATCTGTAGTCTCTACACTCTGTCCATCTTGATAAGTCATCTGTAGTCTCTTCACTCTGTCCATCTTGATAAGTCATCTGTAGTCTCTTCACTCTGTCCATCTTGATAAGTCATCTGTAGTCTCTTCACTCTGTCCATCTTGATAAGTCATCTGTAGTCTCTTCACTCTGTCCATCTTGATAAGTCATCTGTAGTCTCTTCACTCTGTCCATCTTGATAAGTCATCTGTAGTCTCTACACTCTGTCCATCTTGATAAGTCATCTGTAGTCTCTTCACTCTGTCCATCTTGATAAGTCATCTGTAGTCTCTTCACTCTGTCCATCTTGATAAGTCATCTGTAGTCTCTTCACTCTGTCCATCTTGATAAGTCATCTGTAGTCTCTACACTCTGTCCATCTTGATAAGTCATCTGTAGTCTCTACACTCTGTCCATCTTGATAAGTCATCTGTAGTCTCTACACTCTGTCCATCTTGATAAGTCATCTGTAGTCTCTACACTCTGTCCATCTTGATAAGTCATCTGTAGTCTCTACACTCTGTCCATCTTGATAAGTCATCTGTAGTCTCTACACTCTGTCCATCTTGATAAGTCATCTGTAGTCTCTACACTCTGTCCATCTTGATAAGTCATCTGTAGTCTCTCTACAGTTAGGTAGAGTACAGTAGAATACAGTAGAGCACAGTACAGTAGAGCACAGTGCAGTAGAGCACAGTGCAGTAGAATACAGTAGAGCACAGTACAGTAGAATACAGTAGAGCACAGTACAGTAGAGCACAGTGCAGTAGAGCACAGTGCAGTAGAATACAGTAGAGCACAGTACAGTAGAATACAGTAGAGCACAGTACAGTAGAATACAGTAGAGCACAGTACAGTAGAATACAGTAGAGCACAGTACAGTAGAATACAGTAGAGCACAGTACAGTAGAGCACAGTGCAGTAGAGCACAGTGCAGTAGAATACAGTAGAGCACAGTACAGTAGAATACAGTAGAGCACAGTACAGTAGAATACAGTAGAGCACAGTACAGTAGAATACAGTAGAGCACAGTACAGTAGAGCACAGTGCAGTAGAGCACAGTGCAGTAGAATACAGTAGAGCACAGTACAGTAGAATACAGTAGAGCACAGTACAGTAGAGCACAGTGCAGTAGAGCACAGTGCAGTAGAATACAGTAGAGCACAGTACAGTAGAGCACAGTGCAGTAGAGCACAGTGCAGTAGAATACAGTAGAGCACAGTACAGTAGAATACAGTAGAGCACAGTACAGTAGAATACAGTAGAGCACAGTACAGTAGAATACAGTAGAGCACAGTACAGTAGAATACAGTAGAGCACAGTAGAGTAGAATACAGTAGAGCACAGTACAGTAGAATACAGTAGAGCACAGTACAGTAGAATACAGTAGAGCACAGTACAGTAGAGCACAGTGCAGTAGAGCACAGTGCAGTAGAATACAGTAGAGCACAGTGCAGTAGAATACAGTAGAGCACAGTACAGTAGAGCACAGTGCAGTAGAGCACAGTGCAGTAGAATACAGTAGAGCACAGTACAGTAGAGCACAGTGCAGTAGAATACAGTAGAGCACAGTACAGTAGAGCACAGTGCAGTAGAGCACAGTGCAGTAGAATACAGTAGAGTACAGTGCAGTAGAATACAGTAGAGCACAGTACAGTAGAGCACAGTGCAGTAGAGCACAGTACAGTAGAATACAGTAGAGCACAGTACAGTAGAGCACAGTGCAGTAGAGCACAGTGCAGTAGAATACAGTAGAGTACAGTACAGTAGAGCACAGTACAGTAGAATACAGTAGAGCACAGTGCAGTAGAATACAGTAGAGCACAGTACAGTAGAGCACAGTGCAGTAGAGCACAGTACAGTAGAATACAGTAGAGCACAGTACAGTAGAGCACAGTGCAGTAGAGCACAGTGCAGTAGAATGTGATTAGTGATTAGTCACCGTGTGGCCCGTGGTGGAGAGGGGTACAATCCCATCACCTGGTGATTAGTCACCGTGTGACCCGTGGTGGAGAGGGGTACAATCCCATCACCTGGTGATTAGTCACCGTGTGACCCGTGGTGGAGAGGGGTACAATCCCATCACCTGGTGATTAGTCACCGTGTGGCCGTGGTGGAGAGGGGTACAATCCCATCACCTGGTGATTAGTCACCGTGTGACTGTGGTGGAGAGGGGTACAATCCCATCACCTGGTGATTAGTCACCGTGTGACTGTGGTGGAGAGGGGTACAATCCCATCACCTGGTGATTAGTCACCGTGTGGCCCGTGGTGGAGAGGGGTACAATCCCGTCACCTGGTGATTAGTCACCGTGTGGCCTGTGGTGGAGAGGGGTACAATCCCATCACCTGGTGATTAGTCACCGTGTGGCCCGTGGTGGAGAGGGGTACAATCCCGTCACCTGGTGATTAGTCACCGTGTGGCCGTGGTGGAGAGGGGTACAATCCCATCACCTGGTGATTAGTCACCGTGTGACCCGTGGTGGAGAGGGGTACAATCCCGTCACCTGGTGATTAGTCACCGTGTGGCCGTGGTGGAGAGGGGTACAATCCCATCACCTGGTGATTAGTCACCGTGTGGCCGTGGTGGAGAGGGGTACAATCCCGTCACCTGGTGATTAGTCACAGAACCACAGCTTCTGTCAGTCCCATAGGATGGACCACAGCTTCTATCAGTCTCATAGGATGGACCACAGCTTCTATGAGTCCCATAGGATGGACCACAGCTTCTATCAGTCCCATAGGATGGACCACAGCTTCTATCAGTCTCATAGGATGGACCACAGCTTCTATCAGTCTCATAGGATGGACCACAGCTTCTATCAGTCCCATAGGATGGACCACAGGTTCTGTCAGTCCCATAGGATGGACCACAGGTTCTGTCAGTCCCATAGGATGGACCACAGCTTCTATCAGTCCCATAGGATGGACCACAGCTTCTGTCAGTCTCATAGGATGGACCACAGCTTCTGTCAGTCCCATAGGATGGACCACAGGTTCTGTCAGTCCCATAGGATGGACCACAGGTTCTGTCTGTGTCATAGGATGGACCACAGGTTCTGTCTGATAGTGTTGTTTTATTGTAATATAGATAGTGTTGGTTTACTGTAATATAGATAGTGTTGGTTTACTGTAATGTAGATATTGTTGGTTTACTGTAATATAGATAGTGTTGGTTTACTGTAATATAGATAGTGTTGGTTTATTGTAATGTAGATAGTGTTGGTTTATTGTAATATAGATAGTGTTGGTTTACTGTAATGTAGATATTGTTGGTTTACTGTAATATAGATAGTGTTGGTTTACTGTAATGTAGATATTGTTGGTTTACTGTAATATAGATAGTGTTGGTTTACTGTAATATAGATAGTGTTGGTTTACTGTAATATAGATAGTATTGGTTTACTGTAATATAGATAGTGTTGGTTTACTGTAATATAGATAGTGTTGGTTTACTGTAATATAGATAGTGTTGGTTTATTGTAATATAGATAGTGTTGGTTTACTGTAATATAGATAGTGTTGGTTTACTGTAATATAGATAGTGTTGGTTTACTGTAATATAGATAGTGTTGGTTTACTGTAATATAGATAGTGTTGGTTTATTGTAATGTAGATAGTGTTGGTTTACTGTAATATAGATAGTGTTGGTTTATTGTAATGTAAATAGTGTTGGTTTATTGTAATGTAGATAGTGTTGGTTTACTGTAATATAGATAGTGTTGGTTTATTGTAATGTAGATAGTGTTGGTTTACTGTAATGTAGATAGTGTTGGTTCGTCACCTGTTTATTTGTCTGAAGTTCTTAAATGGCGACTGCCTTTAAAATGCAACAAATCCTTTTGAAAACGGCCTATATGGCATCGATATGGGTTTAGAAACAGTTATTCTCGTGTCAAGATTGAGTACATAGGATCGTGACGGTCTTTAAGTCAGGCTGGTCTAAAATGGCGTTTGGAACATCCGTGCGTCACAACGGGTGTTCTAAAATGGCGTTTGGAACATCCGTGCGTCACAACGGGTGTTCTAAAATGGCGTTTGGAACATCCGTGCGTCACAACGGGTGTTCTAAAATGGCGTTTGGAACATCCGTGCGTCACAACGGGTGTTCTAAAATGGCGTTTGGAACATCCGTGCGTCACAACGGGTGTTCTAAAATGGCGTTTGGAACATCCGTGCGTCACAACGGGTGTTCTAAAATGACGTTTGGAACATCCGTGCGTCACAACGGGTGTTCTAATATCTGATGTTTTGTACCGCGCCCCAAACGACTTCAACGACGGCCGTCTCAGACTGAAGCCCAACATAGAGCAGCGGAAGAGTTCAGTTAGAGTCGTCAGGCCAATCTGTATTCAGTACGAGGTCGTCAGGCCAATCTGTATTCAGTACGAGGTCGTCAGGCCAATCTGTATTCAGTACGAGGTCGTCAGGCCAATCTGTATTCAGTACGAGGTCGTCAGGCCAATCTGTATTCAGTACGAGGTCGTCAGGCCAATCTGTATTCAGTACGAGGTCGTCAGGCCAATCTGTATTCAGTACGAGGTCGTCAGGCCAATCTGTATTCAGTACGAGGTCGTCAGGCCAATCTGTATTCAGTACGAGGTCGTCAGGCCAATCTGTATTCAGTACGAGGTCGTCAGGCCAATCTGTATTCAGTATCTGTATTCAGTACGAGGTCGTCAGGCCAATCTGTATTCAGTACGAGGTCGTCAGGCCAATCTGTATTCAGTACGAGGTCGTCAGGCCAATCTGTATTCAGTACGAGGTCGTCAGGCCAATCTGTATTCAGTATCTGTATTCAGTACGAGGTCGTCAGGCCAATCTGTATTCAGTAGGAGGTCGTCAGGCCAATCTGTATTCAGTACGAGGTCGTCAGGCCAATCTGTATTCAGTACGAGGTCGTCAGGCCAATCTGTATTCAGTACGAGGTCGTCAGGCCAATCTGTATTCAGTACGAGGTCGTCAGGCCAATCTGTATTCAGTACGAGGTCGTCAGGCCAATCTGTATTCAGTATCTGTATTCAGTACGAGGTCGTCAGGCCAATCTGTATTCAGTACGAGGTCGTCAGGCCAATCTATATTCAGTACGAGGTCGTCAGGCCAATCTGTATTCAGTACGAGGTCGTCAGGCCAATCTGTATTCAGTATCTGTATTCAGTACGAGGTCGTCAGGCCAATCTGTATTCAGTATGAGGTCGTCAGGCCAATCTGTATTCAGTACGAGGTCGTCAGGCCAATCTGTATTCAGTACGAGGTCGTCAGGCCAATCTGTATTCAGTACGAGGTCGTCAGGCCAATCTGTATTCAGTACGAGGTCGTCAGGCCAATCTGTATTCAGTATGAGGTCGTCAGGCCAATCTGTATTCAGTACGAGGTCGTCAGGCTAATCGGTATTCAGTATCTGTATTCAGTACGAGGTCGTCAGGCCAATCTGTATTCAGTATCTGTATTCAGTACGAGGTCGTCAGGCCAATCTATATTCAGTATGAGGTCGTCAGACCAATCTGTATTCAGTACGAGGTCGTCAGGCCAATCTGTATTCAGTATGAGGTCGTCAGGCCAATCTGTATTCAGTACGAGGTCGTCAGGCCAATCTGTATTCAGTACGAGGTCGTCAGGCCAATCTGTATTCAGTACGAGGTCGTCAGGCCAATCTGTATTCAGTACAAGGTCGTCAGGCCAATCTGTATTCAGTACGAGGTCGTCAGGCCAATCTGTATTCAGTACGAGGTCGTCAGGCCAATCTGTATTCAGTACGAGGTCGTCAGGCCAATCTGTATTCAGTACGAGGCCGTCAGGCCAATCTGTATTCAGTATCTGTATTCAGTACGAGGTCGTCAGGCCAATCTGTATTCAGTATGAGGTCGTCAGGCCAATCTGTATTCAGTACGAGGTCGTCAGGCCAATCTGTATTCAGTACGAGGTCGTCAGGCCAATCTGTATTCAGTACGAGGTCGTCAGGCCAATCTGTATTCAGTACGAGGTCGTCAGGCCAATCTGTATTCAGTATGAGGTCGTCAGGCCAATCTGTATTCAGTACGAGGTCGTCAGGCCAATCGGTATTCAGTATCTGTATTCAGTACGAGGTCGTCAGGCCAATCTGTATTCAGTATCTGTATTCAGTACGAGGTCGTCAGGCCAATCTGTATTCAGTATCTGTATTCAGTACGAGGTCGTCAGGCCAATCTATATTCAGTATGAGGTCGTCAGGCCAATCTGTATTCAGTATGAGGTCGTCAGGCCAATCTGTATTCAGTATGAAGTATTAAAATATGCAGATGTGTGTATCTCTCTCTCAGATGTCAACTGTGTGTGTGTGTGTGTGTGTGTGTGTGTGTGTGTGTGTGTGTGTGTGTGTGTGTGTGTGTGTGTGTGTGTGTGTGTGTGTGTGTGTGTGTGTGTGTGTGTGTGTGTGTGTGTGTGTGTCTTGGCCAGCTGTGTTACTTAGCATGTGGATTAATTCCTGCTGGTTATCTGTGCTAGATGTAATGAGGCAGCCCTGGCCAGCAGTGGTAATCAGGCTGCCTTCCTTTGTTCCCTCGCTCTTCCCTCTCCTCTCCCTACTCCCCCATCCTGCACTTCTAAACTGATAGCTTGAAGAGAGTCAAATTGAAGGGGATTATAAACTAATGTAATGGCAGACCCCAATTCACCAGGTAACCTGCAGGGTGATTCTGCGAGACAGGCTCTGGTTTCCAGGAAGCAGCATTTCAAGACGTGGCCTCTGGCTAATATAGGAGGGGGTAGCTGGGTCTAGCTAATATAGGAGGGGGTAGCTGGGTCTCTAGTTAATATAAGAGGGGGTAGCTGGGTCTCTAGTTAATATAGGAGGGGGTAGCTGGGTCTCTAGTTAATATAGGAGGGGGTAGCTGGGTCTCTAGCTAATATAGGAGGGGGTAGCTGGGTCTCTAGCAAATATAAGAGGGGATAGCTGGGTCTCTAGTTAATATAGTAGAGGGTAGTTGGGTCTCTAGTTAATATAGTAGAGGGTAGTTGGGTCTCTAGTTAATATAGTAGAGGGTAGTTGGGTCTCTAGTTAATATAGGAGGGGGTAGCTGGGTCTCTAGCTAATATAGGAGGGGGTAGCTGGGTCTAGCTAATATAGGAGGGGGTAGCTGGGTCTAGCTAATATAGGAGGGGGTAGTTGGGTCTCTAGCTAATATAGGAGGGGGTAGCTGGGTCTCTAGTTAATATAGGAGAGGGTAGTTGGGTCTCTAGCTAATATAGGAGGGGGGAGCTGGGTCTCTAGATAATATAGGAGGGGGTAGCTGGGTCTCTAGCTAATATAAGAGGGGATAGCTGGGTCTCTAGTTAATATAGGAGAGGGTAGTTGGGTCTCTAGCTAATATAGGAGGGGGTAGCTGGGTCTCTAGTTAATATAGGAGGGGGTAGCTGGGTCTCTAGCTAATATAGGAGGGGGTAGCTGCGTCTCTAGCTAATATAGGAGGGGGTAGCTGGGTCTCTAGCTAATATAGGAGGGGGTAGCTGGGTCTTTAGCTAATATAGGAGGGGGTAGCTGTGTCTAGCTAATATAGGAGGGGGTAGCTGGGTCTAGCTAATATAGGAGGGGGTAGCTGGGTCTCTAGCTAATATAGGAGGGGGTAGCTGGGTCTAGCTAATATAAGAGGGGGTAGCTGGGTCTCTAGCTAATATAGGAGGGGGTAGCTGGGTCTCTAGCTAATATAGGAGGGGGTAGCTGGGTCTAGCTAATATAGGAGGGGGTAGCTGGGTCTCTAGCTAATATAGGAGGTGGTAGCTGGGTCTCTAGCTAATATAAGAGGGGGTAGCGGGGTCTCTAGCTAATATAGAAGGGGGTAGCTGGGTCTCTAGCTAATATAAGAGGGGGTAGCTGGGTCTAGCTAATATAGGAGGGGGTAGCTGGGTCTCTAGCTAATATAGGAGGGGGTAGCTGGGTCTCTAGCTAATATAGGAGGGGGTAGCTGGGTCTAGCTAATATAGGAGGGGGTAGCTGGGTCTCTAGCTAATATAGGAGGGGGTAGCTGGGTCTCTAGCTAATATAAGAGGTGGTAGCTGGGTCTCTAGCTAATATAGGAGGGGGTAGCTGGGTCTCTAGCTAATATAGAAGGGGGTAGCTGGGTCTAGCTAATATAGGAGGGGGTAGCTGGGTCTCTAGCTAATATAGGAGGGGGTAGCTGGGTCTAGCTAATATAGGAGGGGGTAGCTGGGTCTCTAGCTAATATAGGAGGGGGTAGCTGGGTCTCTAGTTAATATAGGAGGGGGTAGCTGGGTCTCTAGTTAATATAGGAGGGGGTAGCTGGGTCTCTAGCTAATATAGGAGGGGGTAGCTGGGTCTCTAGTTAATATAGGAGGGGGTAGCTGGGTCTCTAGCTAATATAGGAGGGGGTAGCTGGGTCTCTAGCTAATATAGGAGGGGGTAGCTGGGTCTCTAGCTAATATAGGAGGGGGTAGTTGGGTCTCTAGTTAATATAGGAGGGGATAGCTGGGTCTCTAGCTAATATAGGAGGGGATAGCTGGGTCTTTAGTTAATATAGGAGGGGGTAGCTGGGTCTCTAGCTAATATAGGAGGGGGTAGCTGGGTCTCTAGCTAATATAGGAGGGGTAGCTGGGTCTCTAGCTAATATAGGAGGGGGTAGCTGGGTCTCTAGCTATTATAGGAGGGGGTAGCTGGGTCTCTAGCTAATATAGGAGGGGGTAGCTGGGTCTCTTGCTAATATAGGAGGGGGTAGCTGGGTCTCTAGCTAATATAGGAGGGGGTAGCTGGGTCTCTAGCTATTATAGGAGGGGGTAGCTGGGTCTCTAGCTATTATAGGAGGGGGTAGCTGGGTCTCTAGTTAATATAGGAGGGGGTAGCTGGGTCTCTAGCTATTATAGGAGGGGGTAGCTGGGTCTCTAGCTAATATAGGAGGGGGTAGCTGGGTCTCTAGCTATTATAGGAGGGGGTAGCTGGGTCTCTAGCTAATATAGGAGGGGGTAGCTGGGTCTCTAGCTAATATAGGAAGGGGGTAGCTGGGTCTTTAGTTAATATAGGAGGGGTAGCTGGGTCTCTAGCTAATATAGGAGGGGGTAGCTGGGTCTCTAGCTAATATAGGAGGGGGTAGCTGGGTCTTTAGCTAATATAGGAGGGGGTAGCTGGCTCTCTAGCTAGTATAGGAGGGGGTAGCTGGGTCTCTAGTTAATATAGGAGGGGGTAGCTGGGTCTCTAGCTAATATAGGAGGGGGTAGCTGGGTCCCTAGCTAATATAGGAGGGGGTAGCTGGGTCTCTAGCTAATATAGGAGGGGGTAGCTGGGTCTCTAGCTAATATAGGAGGGGGTAGCTGGGTCTCTAGCTAATATAGGAGGGGGTAGCTGGGTCTCTAGCTAATATAGGAGGGGGTAGCTGGGTCTCTAGCTAATATAGGAGGGGGTAGCTGGGTCTCTAGCTAATATAGGAGGGGGTAGCTGGGTCTCTAGCTAATATAGGAGGGGGTAGCTGGGTCTTTAATTAATATAGGAGGGGGTAGCTGGGTCTCTAGCTAATATAGGAGGGGGTAGCTGGGTCTTTAGTTAATATAGGAGGGGGTAGCTGGGTCTCTAGCTAATATAGGAGGGGGTAGCTGGGTCTCTAGCTAATATAGGAGGGTTAGCTGGGTCTCTAGCTAATATAGGAGGGGGTAGCTCGGTCTTTAGTTAATATAGGAGGGGGTAGCTGGGTCTCTAGCTAATATAGGAAGGGGTAGCTGGGTCTTTAGCTAATATAGGAGGGGGTAGCTGGGTCTCTAGCTAATATAGGAGGGGGTAGCTGCGTCTCTAGCTAGTATAGGAGGGGGTAGCTGGGTCTTTAGCTAATATAGGAGGGGGTAGCTGGGTCTCTAGCTAATATAGGAGGGGGTAGCTGGGTCTCTAGCTAGTATAGGAGGGGACAGCTGGGTCTCTAGCTAATATAGGAGGGGGTAGCTGGGTCTTTAGTTATTATAGGAGGGGGTAGCTGGGTCTCTAGCTAATATAGGAGGGGGTAGCTGCGTCTCTAGCTAGTATAGGAGGGGGTAGCTGGGTCTTTAGCTAATATAGGAGGGGGTAGCTGGGTCTCTAGCTAATATAGGAGGGGGTAGCTGGGTCTCTAGCTAGTATAGGAGGGGACAGCTGGGTCTCTAGCTAATATAGGAGGGGGTAGCTGGGTCTTTAGTTATTATAGGAGGGGGTAGCTGGGTCTTTAGTTAATATAGGAGGGGGTAGCTGGGTCTTTAGTTAATATAGGAGGGGGTAGCTGGGTCTCTAGCTAATATAGGAGGGGGTAGCTGGGTCTTTAGTTAATATAGGAGGGGGTAGCTGGGTCTCTAGATAATATAGGAGGGGTTTAGCTGGGTCTCTAGCTAATATAGGAGGGGGTAGCTGGGTCTTTAGTTAATATAGGAGGGGGTAGCTGGGTCTTTAGTTAATATAGGAGGGGGTAGCTGGGTCTTTAGTTAATATAGGAGGGGGTAGCTGGGTCTTTAGTTAATATAGGAGGGGGTAGCTGGGTCTTTAGCTAATATAGGAGGGGGTAGCTGGGTCTTTATTTAATATAGGAGGGGGTAGCTGGGTATTTAGTTAATATAGGAGGGGGTAGCTGGGTCTTTAGTTAATATAGGAGGGGGTAGCTGGGTCTTTAGTTAATATAGGAATGGGGTAGCTGGGTCTTTAGTTAATATAGGAGGGGTAGCTGGGTCTCTAGCTAATATAGGAGGGGGTAGCTGGGTCTCTAGCTAATATAGGAGGGGGTAGCTGGGTCTCTAGCTAATATAGGAGGGGGTAGCTGGGTCTCTAGCTAATATAGGAGGGGGTAGCTGGGTCTTTAGTTAATATAGGAGGGGGTAGCTGGGTCTCTAGCTAATATAGGAAGGGGGTAGCTGGGTCTTTAGTTAATATAGGAGGGGTAGCTGGGTCTCTAGCTAATATAAGAGGGGGTAGCTGGGTCTCTAGCTAATATAGGAGGGGGTAGCTGGGTCTTTAGCTAATATAGGAGGGGGTAGCTGGCTCTCTAGCTAGTATAGGAGGGGGTAGCTGGGTCTCTAGTTAATATAGGAGGGGGTAGCTGGGTCTCTAGCTAATATAGGAGGGGGTAGCTGGGTCTCTAGCTAATATAGGAGGGGGTAGCTGGGTCTCTAGCTAATATAGGAGGGGGTAGCTGGGTCTCTAGCTAATATAGGAGGGGGTAGCTGGGTCTCTAGCTAATATAGGAGGGGGTAGCTGGGTCTCTAGCTAATATAGGAGGGGGTAGCTGGGTCTCTAGCTAATATAGGAGGGGGTAGCTGGGTCTCTAGCTAATATAGGAGGGGGTAGCTGGGTCTCTAGCTAATATAGGAGGGGGTAGCTGGGTCTTTAGTTAATATAGGAGGGGGTAGCTGGGTCTCTAGCTAATATAGGAGGGGGTAGCTGGGTCTTTAGTTAATATAGGAGGGGGTAGCTGGGTCTCTAGCTAATATAGGAGGGGGTAGCTGGGTCTCTAGCTAATATAGGAGGGTTAGCTGGGTCTCTAGCTAATATAGGAGGGGGTAGCTGGGTCTTTAGTTAATATAGGAGGGGGTAGCTGGGTCTTTAGTTAATATAGAAGGGGGTAGCTGGGTCTCTAGCTAATATAGGAGGGGGTAGCTGGGTCTCTAGCTAGTATAGGAGGGGGTAGCTGGGTCTTTAGCTAATATAGGAGGGGGTAGCTGGGTCTCTAGCTAATATAGGAGGGGGTAGCTGGGTCTCTAGCTAATATAGGAGGGGGTAGCTGGGTCTCTAGTTAATATAGGAGGGGGTAGCTGGGTCTCTAGCTAATATAGGAGGGGGTAGCTGGGTCTTTAGTTAATATAGGAGGGGGTAGCTGGGTCTTTAGTTAATATAGGAGGGGGTAGCTGGGTCTTTAGTTAATATAGGAGGGGGTAGCTGGGTCTTTAGTTAATATAGGAGGGGGTAGCTGGGTCTCTAGCTAATATAGGAGGGGGTAGCTGGGTCTCTAGCTAGTATAGGAGGGGGTAGCTGGGTCTCTAGCTAATATAGGAGGGGGTAGCTGAGTCTTTAGTTAATATAGGAGGGGGTAGCTGGGTCTCTAGCTAATATAGGAGGGGGTAGCTGGGTCTTTAGTTAATATAGGAGGGGGTAGCTGGGTCTCTAGCTAATATAGGAGGGGGTAGCTGGGTCTTTAGTTAATATAGGAGGGGGTAGCTGGGTCTCTAGCTAATATAGGAGGGGGTGGCTGGGTCTCTAGCTAGTATAGGAGGGGGTAGCTGGGTCTTTAGCTAATATAGGAGGGGGTAGCTGGGTCTTTAGTTAATATAGGAGGTGTTAGCTGGGTCTCTAGCTAATATAGGAGGGGGTAGCTGGGTCTCTAGCTAATATAGGAGGGGGTAGCTGGGTCTCTAGTTAATATAGGAGGGGGTAGCTGGGTCTCTAGCTAATATAGGAGGGGGTAGCTGGGTCTCTAGCTAATATAGGAGGGGGTAGCTGGGTCTTTAGTTAATATAGGAGGGGGTAGCTGGGTCTTTAGTTAATATAGGAGGGGGTAGCTGGGTCTTTAGTTAATATAGGAGGGGGTAGCTGGGTCTCTAGCTAATATAGGAGGGAGTAGCTGGGTCTCTAGCTAGTATAGGAGGGGGTAGCTGGGTCTCTAGCTAATATAGGAGGGGGTAGCTGGGTCTTTAGTTAATATAGGAGGGGGTAGCTGGGTCTTTAGTTAATATAGGAGGGGGTAGCTGGGTCTTTAGTTAATATAGGAGGGGGTAGCTGGGTCTTTAGTTAATATAGGAGGGGGTAGCTGGGTCTTTAGTTAATATAGGAGGGGGTAGCTGGGTCTTTAGTTAATATAATAGGGGGTAGCTGGGTCTTTAGTTAATATAGGAGGGGGTAGCTGGGTCTTTAGTTAATATAGGAGGGGGTAGCTGGGTCTTTAGTTAATATAATAGGGGGTAGCTGGGTCTTTAGTTAATATAGGAGGGGGTAGCTGGGTCTTTAGTTAATATAGGAGGGGGTAGCTGGGTCTTTAGTTAATATAGGAGGGGGTAGCTGGGTCTTTAGCTAATATAGGAGGGGGTAGCTGGGTCTTTAGCTAATATAGGAGGGGGTAGCTGGGTCTTTAGTTAATATAGGAGGGGGTAGCTGGGTCTTTAGTTAATATAGGATGGGTTAGCTGGGTCTTTATTTAATATAGGAAGGGTGTAGCTGGGTCTTTAGTTAATATAGGAGGGGGTAGCTGGGTCTCTAGCTAATATAGGAGGGGGTAGCTGGGTCTCTAGCTAATATAGGAGGGGGTAGCTGGGTCTCTAGCTAATATAGGAGGGGGTAGCTGGGTCTCTAGCTAATATAGGAGGGGGTAGCTGGGTCTCTAGCTAATATAGGAGGGGGTAGCTGGGTCTTTAGTTAATATAGGAGGGGGTAGCTGGGTCTCTAGCTAATATAGGAGGGGGTAGTTGGGTCTCTAGCTAATAGAGGAGGGGGTAGCTGGGTCTCTAGTTAATATAAGAGGGGGTAGCTGGGTCTCTAGCTAATATAGGAGGGGGTAGCTGGGTCTCTAGCTAATATAGGAGGGTTAGCTGGGTCTCTAGCTAATATAGGAGGGGGTAGCTGGGTCTTTAGTTAATATAGGAGGGGGTAGCTGGGTCTTTAGTTAATATAGAAGGGGGTAGCTGGGTCTCTAGCTAATATAGGAGGGGGTAGCTGGGTCTCTAGCTAGTATAGGAGGGGGTAGCTGGGTCTTTAGCTAATATAGGAGGGGGTAGCTGGGTCTTTAGTTAATATAGGAGGTGTTAGCTGGGTCTCTAGCTAATATAGGAGGGGGTAGCTGGGTCTCTAGCTAATATAGGAGGGGGTAGCTGGGTCTCTAGTTAATATAGGAGGGGGTAGCTGGGTCTCTAGCTAATATAGGAGGGGTAGCTGGGTCTCTAGCTAATATAGGAGGGGGTAGCTGGGTCTTTAGCTAATATAGGAGGGGTAGCTGGGTCTCTAGCTAATATAGGAGGGGGTAGCTGGGTCTCTAGCTAATATAGGAGGGGGTAGCTGGGTCTTTAGCTAATATAGGAGGGGGTAGCTGGGTCTTTAGTTAATATAGGAGGGGGTAGCTGGGTCTTTAGTTAATATAGGAGGGGGTAGCTGGGTCTTTAGTTAATATAGGAGGGGGTAGCTGGGTCTTTAGTTAATATAGGAGGGGGTAGCTGGGTCTCTAGCTAATATAGGAGGGGGTAGCTGGGTCTCTAGCTAGTATAGGAGGGGGTAGCTGGGTCTCTAGCTAATATAGGAGGGGGTAGCTGAGTCTTTAGTTAATATAGGAGGGGGTAGCTGGGTCTCTAGCTAATATAGGAGGGGGTAGCTGGGTCTTTAGTTAATATAGGAGGGGGTAGCTGGGTCTCTAGCTAATATAGGAGGGGGTAGCTGGGTCTTTAGTTAATATAGGAGGGGGTAGCTGGGTCTCTAGCTAATATAGGAGGGGGTAGCTGGGTCTCTAGCTAGTATAGGAGGGGGTAGCTGGGTCTTTAGCTAATATAGGAGGGGGTAGCTGGGTCTTTAGTTAATATAGGAGGTGTTAGCTGGGTCTCTAGCTAATATAGGAGGGGGTAGCTGGGTCTCTAGCTAATATAGGAGGGGGTAGCTGGGTCTCTAGTTAATATAGGAGGGGGTAGCTGGGTCTCTAGCTAATATAGGAGGGGGTAGCTGGGTCTCTAGCTAATATAGGAGGGGGTAGCTGGGTCTTTAGTTAATATAGGAGGGGGTAGCTGGGTCTTTAGTTAATATAGGAGGGGGTAGCTGGGTCTTTAGTTAATATAGGAGGGGGTAGCTGGGTCTCTAGCTAATATAGGAGGGGGTAGCTGGGTCTCTAGCTAGTATAGGAGGGGGTAGCTGGGTCTCTAGCTAATATAGGAGGGGGTAGCTGGGTCTTTAGTTAATATAGGAGGGGGTAGCTGGGTCTTTAGTTAATATAGGAGGGGGTAGCTGGGTCTTTAGTTAATATAGGAGGGGGTAGCTGGGTCTTTAGTTAATATAGGAGGGGGTAGCTGGGTCTTTAGTTAATATAGGAGGGGGTAGCTGGGTCTTTAGTTAATATAGGAGGGGGTAGCTGGGTCTTTAGTTAATATAGGAGGGGGTAGCTGGGTCTTTAGTTAATATAATAGGGGGTAACTGGGTCTTTAGTTAATATAGGAGGGGGTAGCTGGGTCTTTAGTTAATATAGGAGGGGGTAGCTGGGTCTTTAGTTAATATAATAGGGGGTAGCTGGGTCTTTAGTTAATATAGGAGGGGGTAGCTGGGTCTTTAGTTAATATAGGAGGGGGTAGCTGGGTCTTTAGTTAATATAGGAGGGGGTAGCTGGGTCTTTAGCTAATATAGGAGGGGGTAGCTGGGTCTTTAGCTAATATAGGAGGGGGTAGCTGGGTCTTTAGTTAATATAGGAGGGGGTAGCTGGGTCTTTAGTTAATATAGGAGGGGGTAGCTGGGTCTTTAGTTAATATAGGAAGGGGGTAGCTGGGTCTTTAGTTAATATAGGAGGGGGTAGCTGGGTCTCTAGCTAATATAGGAGGGGGTAGCTGGGTCTCTAGCTAATATAGGAGGGGGTAGCTGGGTCTCTAGCTAATATAGGAGGGGGTAGCTGGGTCTTTAGTTAATATAGGAGGGGGTAGCTGGGTCTCTAGCTAATATAGGACGGGGTAGCTGGGTCTTTAGTTAATATAGGAGGGGGTAGCTGGGTCTTTAGTTAATATAGGAGGGGGTAGCTGGGTCTTTAGTTAATATAGGAGGGGGTAGCTGGGTCTTTAGTTAATATAGGAGGGGGTAGCTGGGTCTTTAGTTAATATAGGAGGGGGTAGCTGGGTCTTTAGTTAATATAGGAGGGGGTAGCTGGGTCTTTAGTTAATATAGGAGGGGGTAGCTGGGTCTCTAGCTAATATAGGAGGTGGTAGCTGGGTCTTTAGTTAATATAGGAGGGGGTAGCTGGGTCTCTAGCTAATATAGGAGGGTGTAGCTGGGTCTTTAGTTAATATAGGAGGGGGTAGCTGGGTCTTTAGTTAATATAGGAGGGGGTAGCTGGGTCTTTAGTTAATATAGGAGGGGTAGCTGGGTCTCTAGCTAATATAGGAGGGGGTAGCTGGGTCTCTAGCTAATATAGGAGGGGGTAGCTGGGTCTTTAGTTAATATAGGAGGGGGTAGCTGGGTCTCTAGCTAATATAGGAGGGGGTATCTGGGTCTCTAGCTAATATAGGAGGGGGTAGCTGGGTCTTTAGTTAATATAGGAGGGGTTAGCTTGGTCTCTGGGTGGTGACTTGGGTTTCACTGTGTGTCTATTCTCTAGATTGATTTTCTATTGAATTAGTAGAATGATCAGAAGTTCTTTGATAAAGTGCTTGTTCTCATCCGTCTTCCTGTGACTGACCCTGACCTGTACGTTCTCGGTTACCAACAGTTCTACAGTACTTAAATTGACTGACCTGTTTTCTGTTTTCTCCTAGAGGTTTACTGTAGTGACTAATTCTCTGTGTGTTCTCTGTCTTCCCAGGTCTGCTGATAGGGTCTGGCTGTGCTCTCTACCCGCTGGGCTGGGACAGTGAGGAGGTCCGACAGACTTGCAACAACACCTCCGACCAGTTTGAACTGGGTAAGTTTAGTTCACTCCTCCATCCACAACTTAGATCTGTACAGAGTTTACAACATAGATCTGTACAGAGTTTACAACATAGATCTGTACAGAGTTTACAACATAGATCTGTACAGAGTTTACAACATAGACCTGTACAGAGTTTACAACATAGATCTGTACAGAGTTCACTCCTCCATCCACAATGTACATCTGTACAGAGTTTACAACATAGATCTGTACAGTTTACAACATAGATCTGTACAGAGTTCACAACATAGATCTGTACAGAGTTCACAACATAGATCTGTACATAGTTTACACCTTCATGCTAGCAAGGAACAGGAAAATATAGACACACACATTGTAAACTCACACTGTGGAAGTATTGATGCTATAGGCTACTGTAACTTTAGTTCCTTGGCAAGCAAGATGTCAAACCTCTTTGGTTTAAATGTAGAGTACATCGGTCAGCAGAGGCAGAGTCCCATTTGTCCTGTCAACTCCTATACATAGCAAGTATACTGAGGAGTCCCCATTTGTCCTGTCAACTCCTGTACACAGCAAGTATACTGAGGAGTCCCCATTTGTCCGGTCAAACTCCTGTACATAGCAAGTATACTGAGGAGTCCCCATTTGTCCGGTCAACTCCTGTACATAGCAAGTATACTGAGGTGTCCCCATTTGTCCTGTCAACTCCTGTACATAGCAAGTATACTGAGGTGTCCCCATTTGTCCTGTCAACTCCTGTACATAGCAAGTATACTGAGGTGTCCCCATTTGTCCTGTCAACTCCTGTACATAGCAAGTATACTGAGGAGTCCCCATTTGTCCTGTCAACTCCTGTAAATAGCAAGTATACTGAGGTGTCCCCATTTGTCCTGTCAACTCCTGTACATAGCAAGTATACTGAGGTGTCCCCATTTGTCCTGTCAACTCCTGTAAATAGCAAGTATACTGAGGAGTCCCCATTTGTCCTGTCAACTCCTGTACATAGCAAGTATACTGAGGAGTCCCCATTTGTCCGGTCAACTCCTGTACATAGCAAGTATACTGAGGAGTCCCCATTTGTATTGTGTGAAGAATGATTTGTGGGAGAAACCTCCCCGATTTAATCCATTGTAGAATAACCTAATGTAATGTAACAAAATGTGAAAAAGGGGTCTGAATACTTTCCCAAATGCCCTGTATCTACCTTGGACCCTGTCAAAATCATTCGTGGAAAAATAACAAGCAAAACATTTTGACAAATCAAATGTTCCCCACAAAAATAATAAATAAAACAAAAATGTTAAGACTTCAACAGTGAATTGGTATTTAAACTTATTTGAACCTTTAACACCAAAACAGCCCATAGATATGAATTAATGTGAGTCGTTCCTTCAGTGTTGTTGATGTCTGCAGACATGTTTGTTATATGAAGATGACTCTGTAGCTGTAGTTGTGTAGAGGGTCATTATATTCTGAGAGTGTTTCTGCGCATCATTCTTCTCCGTACAGAGACAGTTGTTGGTCCCAAATCGCACCCTATTCCCTATATAGTGCGCAACTTTTGACTAGAGCCACATAGGCACTGTATAGGGAACGGGGGGGCCATTTTGGACACAGTCAGGTGTCCCCTGGGACTACCCAGCATGCATTGGGAGAGGAAAACAGACAGTTTGTCTCAGCACAGATGTCGTGGTGTCTCTACAGTCAGCCCGTATCACCCCCACAGGAATTAGTAGGCAACTATGAAGGAGATTTAGAGATAGAGAATAGAATGGGGTTTGTTGTTCCTATAAAGTGAGGCTGTTTATACAACTGTTTTGTTATACAGTCATTTGGTATAATGATAATCACAGTGTAATCAATGTCCAATATCTTTGGGGTAACTATGGGGTATCTATGGGGTAACTATGGGGTACCTATGGGGTATCTATGGGGTAACTATGGGGTAACTATGGGGTATCTATGGGGTAACTATGGGCTAACTATGGGGTATCTATGGGGTAGATATGGTGTAACTATGGGGTATCTTTATTTTAATTTTTTTATTTAACCTTTATTTAACTAGGCAAGTCAGAACAAATTCTTATTTTCAATGACGGCCTAGGAACAGTGGGTTAACTGCCTTGTTCAGGGGCAGAACAACAGACTTCTATGAGGTCTATCAGGTGATTCCTCATGAATCACCTGAAACAAAATACCATTATTTAGGGATTTTCACAAAATATAATCCATAGAATGATGTTTTGGAGGAAGGATTGTTGACATATATTTGACATGTGTATCTAAAAGCATAATTGAGAAATAACTCTTCAAAGATGGCATATTTATCACATTTTGGCCTACCCAGCCTTCCTTCAATACTCCATAATGAAACATTATATTAAAGGAGGTACCTACAGATTAAACATTATGGAGAATTAAAGGAGACACCTACAGATGAAACATTATAGAGTATTAAAACCTGTTGAGGACAGAGGGCGCTGTTTTCACTTTGGGGGAAAATCGTGCCCAATTTAAACGGCCTCGTACTGAATTCTTGCTCGTACAATATGCATATTATTATTACTATTGGATAGAAAACACTCTCTAGTTTCTAAAACCGTTTGAATTATATCTGTGAGTAAAACAGAACTCATTTTGCAGCAAACTTCCTGACAGGAAGTGGAAAATCTGAAATCGATGCACTCTTCTAGGGGCTGCCTATTAAAGTCCTTGTTATTTATTAGTTTAGATGCACTTCATACGTCTTCCACTAGATGTCGACAAGCAGTGAGAGAAGAAATTGAGTGTGTAACTTGATCTGGACTCGAATTATAGCTCTTGGCATGACGTGTCACCAGTTTCCTGTTTTCTGGAGAGCGCGAGGAGGGACCTGGATTTGCCTTCTCATAAGCTGCCGTTATGGACGACTAATATCTCCGGCTTTGATTTTATTTGATACATGTGACAATATCATCGTAAAGTATGTTTTGTCAATATACACTGCTCAAAAAAATAAAGGGAACACTTAAACAACACAATGTAACTCCAAGTCAATCACACTTCTGTGAAATCAAACTGTCCACTTAGGAAGCAACACTGATTGACAATAAATTCCACATGCTGTTGTGCAAATGGAATAGACAAAAGGTGGAAATTATAGGCAATTAGCAAGACACCCCCCAAAACAGGAGAGATTCTGCAGGTGGTGACCACAGACCACTTCTCAGTTCCTATGCTTCCTGGCTGATGTTTTGGTCACTTTTGAATGCTGGCGGTGCTCTCACTCTAGTGGTAGCATGAGACGGAGTCTACAACCCACACAAGTGGCTCAGGTAGTGCAGTTCATCCAGGATGGCACATCAATGCGAACTGTGGCAAAAATGTTTGCTGTGTCTGTCAGCGTAGTGTCCAGAGCATGCAGGTGCTACCAGGAGACAGGCCAGTACATCAGGAGACGTGGAGGAGGCCGTAGGAGGGCAACAACCCAGCAGCAGGACCGCTACCTCCGCCTTTGTGCAAGGAGGTGCACTGCCAGAGCCCTGCAAAATGACCTCCAGCAGAATCACTCCTGTTTTGGGGGGTGTCTTGCAAATTGCCTATAATTTCCACCTTTTGTCTATTCCATTTGCACAACAGCATGTGAAATTTATTGTCAATCAGTGTTGCTTCCTAGGTGGACAGTTTGATTTCACAGAAGTGTGATTGACTTGGAGTTACATTGTGTTGTTTAAGTGTTCCCTTTATTTTTTGAGCAGTGTAGTTTAATCAGATTATTGAAATTTTTCCGGGAGTTTTGCCGTGTTCCGTTCTCTTCCGTTTGTTGACATGGAGAGATTCGCGCCACTTGGCAAGTGTGCTTGCTAAATCGAGAATGAAAAAGGCCGTTCTAAATCCAAACAACGATTGTTCTGGACAAAGGACCCCTTGTACAACATTCTGATGAAAGATCAGCAAAAGTAGGACCCATTTTATGATGCTATTTCATATATCTGTCGTACATGTGAACTAGTCGTTGGCGCCCAGCTTTTGGGTACTCTCTCGCTATACCTAAGCTATAACAAACAACTTCATCAGATGGCAGTCTTATAACATGTTATTCAATAAATCTATGTTTGTTTGAAAAATGTGCATATTTCAGGTATAAATCATAGTTTACATTGCAGCTACAATCAGAAATTGCACCGAAAGCAGCCATAATAATTACAGACACCAACGTCAAATACCTAAATACTCATCATAAAACATTTCTGAAAAATACATGGTGTACAGCAAATGAAAGACAGGCATCTTGTGATTCCAGCCAATATTTCCGATTTCTTAAATGTTTTACAGCGAAAATATAGCGTTATATTAGCTTACCACAATAGCCAGAAACACAAGCCATTCCCCAGTAGTAAAAGTTAGCGATCGTGAGAAACCAGCAAAAGATATATAATTTTTGACTAACCTTGATAAGCTTCATCAGATGACAGTCCTATAACATCAGGTTATACATACACTTATGTTTTGTTCGAAAATGTGCATATTTAGAGCTGAAATCAGTGGTTATACATTGTGCTAACTTAGCATATTTTTCCCACAACGTCCGGATACATTTCTGACACTCACCTAATCTGACCAAATAACTTATCATAAACTTTACTAAAAAATACATGTTGGACAGCAAATGAAAGATACACTAGTTCTTAATGCAACCGCTGTGTTAGATTTTTTTAAATAACTTTAGTACGACATACAGCTTATGTTATAGCGAGACAGCACCCAAAATCTGTACAGAGTTTACAACATAGACCTGTACAGAGTTTACAACATAGATCTGTACAGAGTTCACTCCTCCATCCACAATGTACATCTGTACAGAGTTTACAACATAGATCTGTACAGTTTACAACATAGATCTGTACAGAGTTCACAACATAGATCTGTACAGAGTTCACAACATAGATCTGTACATAGTTTACACCTTCATGCTAGCAAGGAACAGGAAAATATAGACACACACATTGTAAACTCACACTGTGGAAGTATTGATGCTATAGGCTACTGTAACTTTAGTTCCTTGGCAAGCAAGATGTCAAACCTCTTTGGTTTAAATGTAGAGTACATCGGTCAGCAGAGGCAGAGTCCCATTTGTCCTGTCAACTCCTGTACATAGCAAGTATACTGAGGAGTCCCCATTTGTCCTGTCAACTCCTGTACACAGCAAGTATACTGAGGAGTCCCCATTTGTCCGGTCAAACTCCTGTACATAGCAAGTATACTGAGGAGTCCCCATTTGTCCGGTCAACTCCTGTACATAGCAAGTATACTGAGGTGTCCCCATTTGTCCTGTCAACTCCTGTACATAGCAAGTATACTGAGGTGTCCCCATTTGTCCTGTCAACTCCTGTACATAGCAAGTATACTGAGGTGTCCCCATTTGTCCTGTCAACTCCTGTACATAGCAAGTATACTGAGGAGTCCCCATTTGTCCTGTCAACTCCTGTAAATAGCAAGTATACTGAGGTGTCCCCATTTGTCCTGTCAACTCCTGTACATAGCAAGTATACTGAGGTGTCCCCATTTGTCCTGTCAACTCCTGTAAATAGCAAGTATACTGAGGAGTCCCCATTTGTCCTGTCAACTCCTGTACATAGCAAGTATACTGAGGAGTCCCCATTTGTCCGGTCAACTCCTGTACATAGCAAGTATACTGAGGAGTCCCCATTTGTATTGTGTGAAGAATGATTTGTGGGAGAAACCTCCCCGATTTAATCCATTGTAGAATAACCTAATGTAATGTAACAAAATGTGAAAAAGGGGTCTGAATACTTTCCCAAATGCCCTGTATCTACCTTGGACCCTGTCAAAATCATTCGTGGAAAAATAACAAGCAAAACATTTTGACAAATCAAATGTTCCCCACAAAAATAATAAATAAAACAAAAATGTTAAGACTTCAACAGTGAATTGGTATTTAAACTTATTTGAACCTTTAACACCAAAACAGCCCATAGATATGAATTAATGTGAGTCGTTCCTTCAGTGTTGTTGATGTCTGCAGACATGTTTGTTATATGAAGATGACTCTGTAGCTGTAGTTGTAGCATGAGACGGAGTCTACAACCCACACAAGTGGCTCAGGTAGTGCAGTTCATCCAGGATGGCACATCAATGCGAACTGTGGCAAAAATGTTTGCTGTGTCTGTCAGCGTAGTGTCCAGAGCATGCAGGTGCTACCAGGAGACAGGCCAGTACATCAGGAGACGTGGAGGAGGCCGTAGGAGGGCAACAACCCAGCAGCAGGACCGCTACCTCCGCCTTTGTGCAAGGAGGTGCACTGCCAGAGCCCTGCAAAATGACCTCCAGCAGAATCACTCCTGTTTTGGGGGGTGTCTTGCAAATTGCCTATAATTTCCACCTTTTGTCTATTCCATTTGCACAACAGCATGTGAAATTTATTGTCAATCAGTGTTGCTTCCTAGGTGGACAGTTTGATTTCACAGAAGTGTGATTGACTTGGAGTTACATTGTGTTGTTTAAGTGTTCCCTTTATTTTTTGAGCAGTGTAGTTTAATCAGATTATTGAAATTTTTCCGGGAGTTTTGCCGTGTTCCGTTCTCTTCCGTTTGTTGACATGGAGAGATTCGCGCCACTTGGCAAGTGTGCTTGCTAAATCGAGAATGAAAAAGGCCGTTCTAAATCCAAACAACGATTGTTCTGGACAAAGGACCCCTTGTACAACATTCTGATGAAAGATCAGCAAAAGTAGGACCCATTTTATGATGCTATTTCATATATCTGTCGTACATGTGAACTAGTCGTTGGCGCCCAGCTTTTGGGTACTCTCTCGCTATACCTAAGCTATAACAAACAACTTCATCAGATGGCAGTCTTATAACATGTTATTCAATAAATCTATGTTTGTTTGAAAAATGTGCATATTTCAGGTATAAATCATAGTTTACATTGCAGCTACAATCAGAAATTGCACCGAAAGCAGCCATAATAATTACAGACACCAACGTCAAATACCTAAATACTCATCATAAAACATTTCTGAAAAATACATGGTGTACAGCAAATGAAAGACAGGCATCTTGTGATTCCAGCCAATATTTCCGATTTCTTAAATGTTTTACAGCGAAAATATAGCGTTATATTAGCTTACCACAATAGCCAGAAACACAAGCCATTCCCCAGTAGTAAAAGTTAGCGATCGTGAGAAACCAGCAAAAGATATATAATTTTTGACTAACCTTGATAAGCTTCATCAGATGACAGTCCTATAACATCAGGTTATACATACACTTATGTTTTGTTCGAAAATGTGCATATTTAGAGCTGAAATCAGTGGTTATACATTGTGCTAACTTAGCATATTTTTCCCACAACGTCCGGATACATTTCTGACACTCACCTAATCTGACCAAATAACTTATCATAAACTTTACTAAAAAATACATGTTGGACAGCAAATGAAAGATACACTAGTTCTTAATGCAACCGCTGTGTTAGATTTTTTTAAATAACTTTAGTACGACATACAGCTTATGTTATAGCGAGACAGCACCCAAAATCAGGGCGGATAATATTACTAAACATTTCAAATAGAAATACGAAATAACATCATAAATGGTTCCTACTTTTGATGAGCTTCCATCAGAATGTTGTACAAGTTGTCCTTTGTCCAGAATAATTGTTGTTTGTGTAACAGTTCCAGTGGTGGAATAAAAGAGTCAGGTGCAGAGAGCAGGGTAATCTTCAATAAGTGGATATTTATTCCTCCCAGAAAATCAAATACATGAAGGGCGACGCCACACAAAACACCGGGCGCGTAAAAGTACATTCCAAGAAAAAGTATACAGAAATCCACTAACGAACACCACCAACACGAAACAGAAAAACAAGCCCGCACAAAAGTCGGCGGGCCAACTGGGTTTAAATACCCCCTAACCTAAACACAAAACAGGTGAAACAAATTAGACCAACTCAAAAGAAAACAGAAAAGGGTGGCAGCTAGTAGACCGGAGACGACGACCGCCGAACGCCGCCCGAACGGGAAGAGGCACCATCCTCGGCGGGATTCGTAACAGTACCCCCCTCCCGACGCGCGGCTCCCGCAGCGTGCCGACTCCGGCCTCGAGGACGACCCGGAGGGCGAGGAGCAGGGCGATCCGGATGGAGGCGGTGAAAGTCCCTCAAGAGGGACGGATCCAAAATGTCCCCCACCGGTACCCAGCATCTCTCCTCCGGACCGTACCCCTCCCAGTCCACGAGGTACTGCAGGCCCCTCACCCGGCGTCTTGAGTCCAGAATGGATCGTATCCTATACGCCGGGGACCCAACGATGTCGAGAGGGGGAGGAGGGACCTCCGGTACCTCACCTTCCTGCAGGGGACCAGCTACCACCGGCCTGAGGAGAGACACATGAAACGAGGGGTTAATACGATAGTAAGAGGGAAGTTGTAACCTATAACACACCTCGTTTATCCTCCTCAGGACTTTAAATGGCCCCACACACTGCGGCCCCAGCTTCCGGCAGGGCAGGCGGAGGGGCAGGTTTCGGGCCGAGAGCCAGACCCTGTCCCCTGGTGCGAACACAGGGGCCTCACTGCGGTGGCGGTCAGCGCTCCTCTTCTGCCGTTCACTGGCCTGCCTGAGAGAGTCCTGGACCACTCGCCAGGTCTCTCTAGAGCGCTGTACCCACTCCTCCACCGCAGGAGCTTCAGTCTGGCTCTGATGCCACGGAGCCAGGACCGGCTGGTACCCCAGTACACACTCGAACGGCGACATGTTCGTTGATGAGTGGCGGAGTGAGTTCTGGGCCAACTCCGCCCATGGGACGTACCTCGCCCATTCTCCTGGCCGGTCCTGGCAATACGACCTCAGAAACCTACCCACCTCCCGGTTCACTCTTTCCACCTGCCCATTACTTTCGGGGTGATACCCAGAGGTGAGGCTGACCGAGACCCCCAGACGCTCCATAAACGACCTCCACACCCGGGACGTGAACTGGGGACCTCGATCAGATACAATATCCTCCGGCACCCCGTAATGCCGGAAAACGTGGGTAAATAGAGCCTCCGCAGTCTGTAGGGCCGTAGGGAGACCAGGCAATGGGAGGAGACGACAGGACTTAGAGAACCGATCCACAACGACCAAAATGGTAGTGTTCCCCTGAGATGGAGGAAGATCCGTCAAAAAATCTACCGAGAGATGAGACCATGGCCGTTGTGGAACCGGAAGGGGTTGTAACTTTCCCCTCGGTAGGTGCCTAGGAGCCTTACTCTGAGCGCATACCGAGCAGGAGGAGACATAGAGTCTCACGTCCTTAGCCAAGGTGGGCCACCAGTATTTCCCTCTAAGACCACGCACTGTCCTCTCCACCCCCGGATGACCCGAAGCAGGTAGTGTGTGAGCCCACCGAATCAATCGATCACGGACACCAAGTGGTACGTACCTAAGGCCAGTCGGACACTGGGACGGCACAGGTTCTACCCTCAACGCCCGCTCGATGTCCGCGTCCACCTCCCATACCACCGGAGCCACCAGACAAGAGGCGGGAAGGATGGGAGTCGGATCGATGGGCCGGTCATCCGTGTCATAGAGACGAGACAGCGCGTCGGCCTTAGTGTTGAGGGAACCTGGTCGGTAAGAGATCGTAAATCTAAAACGAGTAAAGAACATGGCCCACCTCGCCTGACGCGGATTCAGTCTCCTCGCCTCTCGGATATACTCCAGATTGCGGTGGTCAGTCCAGATGAGAAAAGGGTACTTAGCCTCCTCAAGCCAGTGTCTCCACACCTTCAGGGCTTTTACCATAGCTAGTAGCTCCCTGTCCCCCACATCATAGTTCCGCTCCGCCGGACCCAGCTTCTTAGAAAAGAAAGCACAGGGACGGAGCTTCGGTGGCGTGCCTGAGCGCTGTGATAGCACGGCTCCAACACCAGCCTCAGACGCATCCACCTCCACTATGAACGCTAATGAAGGGTCCGGATGCGCCAACACGGGAGCCTCAGTAAACCGTGCCTTCAACTGGTTGAAAGCTCCCTCTGCCTCGGCCGACCACTGTAGACGCACCGGCCCTCCCTTTAGCAGTGAGGTAATGGGTGCCGCCACTTGGCCAAAACCCCGAATAAACCTCCGGTAGTAATTGGCAAACCCTAAAAACCGCTGCACCTCCTTTACCGTGGTTGGAGTCGGCCAATTACGCACGGCGTTAACGCGATCACTCTCCATCACCACCCCTGAGGTGGAAATGCGATAACCCAGGAAGGAAACGGCTTGTTTGGAGAACACACATTTCTCAGCCTTGACTTATAGGTCATGCTCCAGCAGCCTCCCAAGGACCCTGCGCACCAGGGAGACATGCGCGGCGCGTGTGGCAGAATAGATCAAGATGTCATCAATATACACTACCACACCCTGCCCGTGCATGTCCCTGAGAATCTCATCTACAAAGGATTGAAAAACGTCTGGAGCATTCTTTAACCCATACGGCATGACGAGGTACTCATAGTGGCCTGATGTGGTACTAAACGCTGTTTTCCACTCGTCTCCTCCCCGAATACGCACCAGATTATACACACTCCTGAGATCCAGTTTTGTGAAAAAACGTGCTCCGTGGAATGATTCCACCGCCGTAGCGATGAGAGGTAGCGGATAACTAAATCCCACTGTGATTGAATTTAGACCTCGATAATCAATGCACGGACGCAGACCTCCCTCCTTTTTTCTCACAAAAAAGAAACTCGAGGAGACGGGTGACATGGAGGGCCGAATGAACCCCTGTCTCAGAGCTTCCGTGACATATGTCTCCATAGCCAACGTCTCCTCCTGTGACAATGGGTACACATGACTCCTGGGAAGTGCAGCGTTCTCCTGGAGCTTTATCACACAATCCCACCGTCGATGAGGTGGTAATTTGGTCGCTTTCTTCTTACTAAAAGCGATAGCCAAATCGGCATATTCTGGGGGAATGCGCACAGTGGAAACCTGGTCTGGACTCTCCACCGATGTGGCACCGATGGAAACTCCCACACACCTACCTGAACACTCCTCTGACCACCCCTGAAGAGCTCCCTGTCTCCAGGAAATGAGGGGATTGTGAATGGCTAGCCAGGGAACCCCCAACACCACCGGAAACCCAGGTGAATCAATAAGGTAGAAACTAATCTGCTCCCTATGATCCCCCTGTGTTACCATGTCCAGCGGAATCGTGGCCTCCCTGACCAGCCCTGACCCTAACGGTCGGCTATCTAGGGAGTGCACAGGGAAAGGAGGGTCTATCTGTACCAACGGAATACCCAACTTACGGGCTAGACCGCGATCCATAAAACTCCCAGCTGCGCCTGAGTCTACTAGCGCCTTATGCTGGAGAGAAGGGAAAAACGCAGGGAAAAAAATAACCAAAAACATGTGACCGACAGGAAGCTCTGGGTGAGTCTTGTGCCTACTCACCTGGGGTGGCCGAGAAGTATTCCGCCTGCCATCTCTACTCCCAGAGGCGCTCCTCCACCACCGGTCTGAAGTGTGTCCTCTCCGGCCACAATAGGTGCAAGAGAAGCCACCTCCTCCGGCCCCCCTAGATGCAGCCCCGGGAGGGCTGGGAGGTGGAACTGACAGGACCCCCTCTGAACGCCCGCGGGCAGCTAGCAGGTTGTCCAGTCGTATAGACATGTCAATTAGCTCATCGAGAGAGAGTGTAGTGTCTCGACAAGCTAGCTCCCGACGGACGTCCTCCCGAAGGCTACAGATTTAAGTATGGTTCAGGGAGAGGTAGATTTAAGTATGGTTCAGAGAGAGGTAGATTTAAGTATGGTTCAGGGAGAGGTAGATTTAAGTATGGTACGTTTAGCATAGAAGCTAAGATGCTAGTGTACGTTTAGCATAGAAGCTAAGATGCTAGTGTACGTTTAGCATAGAAGCTAAGATCCTAGCGTACCTTTAGCATAGAAGCTAAGATGCTAGTATACGTTTAGCATAGAAGCTAAGATGCTAGTGTTTGTTTAGCATAGAAGCTAAGATGCTAGCGTACGTTTAGCATAGATGCTGTAATTTCGCACAACGATATATAGGCCTTTAAACTGGGAATTAAACTCCAACAACATATCAACCACCAGCATAGATGCTGCTGCCATAACCCAATACTCACACAAACATGAATATTTACAAATATTCAAAATGTCAAAATGTAGCATATCTCTCTCTCTCTCTCTCTCTCTCTCTCTAGGTTCCTGTGAGATTGGCTGGGCCTACTACTGTACGGGTGCCGGGGCCGCTGCTGCAATGCTGCTGTGTACCTGGATGGCCTGTTTCTCAGGGAAGAGAAAGAAGCAGTACCCTTACTAGATGAACCGGCTGGGGGAGGGAGGAGAAGGGGTACCCTTACTAGATGAACCGGCTGGGGGAGGGAGGAGAAGGGGTACCCCTACTAGATGAACCAGCTGGGGGAGGGAGGAGGAGAAGGGGTACCCCTACTAGATGAACCGGCTGGGGGAGGGAGGGAGAGAAGGGGTACCCCTACTAGATGAACCGTCTGGGGGAGGGAGGAGGAGAAGGGGTACCCCTACTAGATGAACCAGCTGGGGGAGAGAGGAGGAGAAGGGGTACCCCTACTAGATGAACCAGCTGGGGGAGGGAGGAGGAGAAGGGGTACCCCTACTAAATGAACCGTCTGGGGGAGGGAGGAGGAGAAGGGGTACCCCTACTAGATGAACCAGCTGGGGGAGGGAGGAGGAGAGGGGGTACCCCTACTAGATGAACCAGCTGGGGGAGGGAGGGGGAGAAGGGGTACCCTTACTAGATGAACCAGCTGGGGGAGGGAGGAGGAGAAGGGGTAGCCTGACTAGATGAACCAGCTGGGGGAGGGAGGGGGAGAAGGGGTAGCCCTACTAGATGAACCAGCTGGGGGAGGGAGGAGGAGAGGGGGTAGCCTGACTAGATGAACCAGCTGGGGGAGGGAGGGGGAAAAGGGGTACCCCTACTAGATGAACCAGCTGGGGGAGGGAGGGGGAGAAGGGGTACCCTTACTAGATGAACCAGCTGGGGGAGGGAGGAGGAGAAGGGGTACCCCTACTAGATGAACCGTCTGGGGGAGGGAGAAGGAGAAGGGGTACCCCTACTAGATGAACCGGCTGGGGGAGGGAGGAGGAGAAGGGGTACCCCTACTAGATGAACCAGCTGGGGGAGGGAGGGGGAGAAGGGGTACCCCTACTAGATGAACCAGCTGGGGGAGGGAGGAGGAGAAGGGGTACCCCTACTAGATGAACCGTCTGGGGGAGGGAGAAGGAGAAGGGGTACCCCTACTAGATGAACCGGCTGGGGGAGGGAGGAGGAGAAGGGGTACCCCTACTAGATGAACCAGCTGGGGGAGGGAGGGGGAGAAGGGGTAGCCCTACTAGATGAACCAGCTGGGGGAGGGAGGAGGAGAAGGGGTACCCCTACTAGATGAACCGGCTGGGGGAGGGAGGAGGAGAAGGGGTACCCCTACTAGATGAACCGGCTGGGGGAGGGAGAAGGAGAAGGGGTACCCCTACTAGATGAACCGGCTGGGGGAGGGAGGAGGAGAAGGGGTACCCCTACTAGATGAACCAGCTGGGGGAGGGAGAAGGAGAAGGGGTACCCCTACTAGATGAACCGGCTGGGGGAGGGAGGAGGAGAAGGGGTACCCCTACTAGATGAACCAGCTGGGGGAGGGAGGAGGAGAAGGGGTACCCCTACTAGATGAACCAGCTGGGGGAGGGAGGGGGAGAAGGGGTAGCCCTACTAGATGAACCAGCTGGGGGAGGGAGGAGGAGAAGGGGTAGCCCTACTAGATGAACCAGCTGGGGGAGGGAGGAGGAGAAGGGGTAGCCCTACTAGATGAACCAGCTGGGGGAGGGAGGGGGAGAAGGGGTACCCCTACTAGATGAACCAGCTGGAGGAGGGAGGGGGAGAAGGGGTAGCCCTACTAGATGAACCAGCTGGGGGAGGGAGGAGGAGAAGGGGTAGCCCTACTAGATGAACCGGCTGGGGGAGGGAGGGGGTAGCCCTACTAGATGAACCAGCTGGGGGAGGGAGGGGGAGAAGGGGTAGCCCTACTAGATGAACCAGCTGGGGGAGGGAGGAGGAGAAGGGGTAGCCCTACTAGATGAACCAGCTGGGGGAGGGAGGGAGGAGGAGGGGTAGCCCTACTAGATGAACCAGCTGGGGGAGGGAGGGAGGAGAAGGGGTACCCCTACTAGATGAACCAGCTGGGGGAGGGAGGAGGAGAAGGGGTAGCCCTACTAGATGAACCAGCTGGGGGAGGGAGAAGGAGAAGGGGTAGCCCTACTAGATGAACCAGCTGGGGGAGGGAGGGAGGAGAAGGGGTACCCCTACTAGATGAACCAGCTGGGGGAGGGAGGGAGGAGAAGGGGTAGCCCTACTAGATGAACCAGCTGGGGGAGGGAGGGGGAGAAGGGGTAGCCCTACTAGATGAACCAGCTGGGGGAGGGAGGGAGGAGGAGGGGTAGCCCTACTAGATGAACCAGCTGGGGGAGGGAGGGAGGAGAAGGGGTAGCCCTACTAGATGAACCAGCTGGGGGAGGGAGGGAGGAGGAGGGGTAGCCCTACTAGATGAACCAGCTGGGGGAGGGAGGGGGAGAAGGGGTAGCCCTACTAGATGAACCAGCTGGGGGAGGGAGGGGGAGAAGGGGTAGCCCTACTAGATGAACCAGCTGGGGGAGGGAGGGAGGAGAAGGGGTAGCCCTACTAGATGAACCAGCTGGGGGAGGGAGGAGGAGAAGGGGTAGCCCTACTAGATGAACCAGCTGGGGGAGGGAGGAGGAGAAGGGGTAGCCCTACTAGATGAACCAGCTGGGGGAGGGAGGAGGAGAAGGGGTAGCCCTACTAGATGAACCAGCTGGGGGAGGGAGGGGGAGAAGGGGTAGCCCTACTAGATGAACCAGCTGGGGGAGGGAGGAGGAGAAGGGGTAGCCCTACTAGATGAACCGTCTGGGGGAGGGAGGAGGAGAAGGGGTACCCCTACTAGATGAACCAGCTGGGGGAGGGAGGGGGAGAAGGGGTACCCCTACTAGATGAACCAGCTGGGGGAGGGAGGAGGAGAAGGGGTAGCCCTACTAGATGAACCAGCTGGGGGAGGGAGGGGGAGAAGGGGTACCCCTACTAGATGAACCAGCTGGGGGAGGGAGGGGGAGAAGGGGTAGCCTGACTAGAAATGAGATGCGAATGAGGACCCTTACTAGGAGAACATTCCAAATGGCACCCGATTCCCTATAGAGTGTGTTTCCTTGACCAGAGCCCTATGGCCACTGGGGGATAATACTGCACTATAAAGGGAGTAGAGTGGCATTTGGAAGGCACCCTAGAGGAGCCACTTGGTGGGAGGAAAGAGAAGAGACAGGCCTATAGACTACTACAGACTACTACACAGTCCTATAGGCTACTACATGCTACTACATGCTACTACAGGCTACTACATGCTACTACAGACTACTACACAGTACTACAGACTACTACATGCTACTACAGGCTACTGCACACTACTACAGACTACTACATAGTCCTACAGACTACTACAGGCTACTACACAGTCCTACAGACTACTACATAGTCCTACAGACTACTACAGGCTACTGCATGCTAATACAGACTACTGCATGCTACTACAGACTACTACATGCTACTACAGGCTACTACAGACTACTACAGACTACTACACAGTCCTACAGACTACTACATAGTCCTACAGACTACTACAGACTACTACAGGCTACTACAGACTACTACAGGCTACTGCAGACTACTACAGACTACTACAGACTACTACATAGTCCTACAGACTACTACAGACTACTACAGGCTACTACAGACTACTGCAGGCTACTGCAGACTACTACAGACTACTACATAGTCCTACAGACTACTACAGACTACTACAGGCTACTGCAGACTACTACAGACTACTACAGACTACTACATAGTCCTACAGGCTACTACATGCTACTACAGACTACTACATGCTACTACAGGCTACTACAGGCTACTACATGCTACTACAGACTACTACATGCTACTAGAGGCTACTACAGGCTACTACATGCTACTACAGACCACTACATGCTACTACAGACTACTACATAGTCCTACAGACTACTACATGCTACTACAGACTACTACATGCTACTACAGACCACTACATGCTACTACAGACTACTACATAGTCCTACAGACTACTACATGCTACTACAGACTACTACATAGTCCTACAGACTACTACAGGCTACTACAGACTACTATAGACTACTACAGACTACTACAGACTGTTGCAGGCTACTACATGCTACTACAGACTACTACATGCTACTACAGGCTACTACATGCTACTGCAGGCTACTACAGACTACTGCAGGCTACTACAGACTACTACAGACTACAGTAGCCTGCAGTAGCTAGTGATGACAGATAACAGCTACAGGCTATAGTATACATAACAATCAAAAGCACACTGAGTGACCTGAAGTGTTCTGCTCTGATCATGATCGGACCCAGGTCAACCCAGGTCATCACACCAGGGCAGAGACAAACTGACTGCTACAACTGCAGTACAAGACAACACACGTCTTCAGAAGCTTAGGCATAATTCTTCCTCTTCCTAAATGAACAATGTAACTCCTTGCATCCACTTTCAAATGCTCTGCGCCACATGGGACAGGTCATCAGACAGACCAAGACAGAGACTGACTGTTATGACTACAGGACAAGACAAACTAAGGAAGAGACTGATTGTTAAGACTGCAGGACAAGACAAACTAAGGAAGAGACTGATTGTTAAGACTGCAGGACAAGACAAACTAAGGAAGAGACTGATTGTTAAGACTGCAGGACAAGACAAACTAAGGAAGAGACTGATTGTTAAGACTGCAGGACAAGACAAACTAAGGAAGAGACTGATTGTTAAGACTGCAGGACAAGACAAACTAAGGAAGAGACTGATTGTTAAGACTGCAGGACAAGACAAACTAAGGAAGAGACTGATTGTTAAGACTGCAGGACAAGACAAACTAAGGAAGAGACTGATTGTTAAGACTGCAGGACAAGACAAACTAAGGAAGAGACTGATTGTTAAGACTGCAGGACAAGACAAACTAAGGAAGAGACTGATTGTTAAGACTGCAGGACAAGACAAACTAAGGAAGAGACTGATTGTTAAGACTGCAGGACAAGACAAACTAAGGAAGAGACTGATTGTTAAGACTGCAGGACAAGACAAAATGTACAGCAGTAAACAAATACCGTCTTAAAAAACTGATCTTATTGTTCTGTTCTGACTGCAGTCAGACAAAACTGTTCTTATTCCTCCTCACTGACTGTCCTTATTCCTCCTCCCTGACTGTTCTTATTCCCCCTCTCTGACTGTCCTTATTCCTCCTCCCTGACTGTTCTTATTCCCCCTCTCTGACTGTTCTTATTCCTCCTCCCTGACTGTCCTTATTCCTCCTCCCTGACTGTTCTTATTCCCCCTCTCTGACTGTTCTTATTCCTCCTCCCTGACTGTCCTTATTCCCCCTCCCTGACTGTCCTTATTCCTCATCCCTGACTGTCCTTATTCCCCCTCCCTGACTGTCCTTATTCCTCATCCCTGACTGTCCTTATTCCTCATCCCTGACTGTCCTTATTCCTCCTCCCTGACTGTCCTTATTCCCCCTCCCTGACTGTTCTTATTCCTCCTCTCTGACTGTCCTTATTCCTCCTCTCTGACTGTCCTTATTCCTCCTCTCTGACTGTCCTTATTCCTCCTCTCTGACTGTCCTTATTCCTCCTCTCTGACTGTCCTTATTCCTCATCCCTGACTGTCCTTATTCCTCCTCTCTGACTGTCCTTATTCCTCCTCCCTGACTATCCTTATTCCTCCTCCCTGACTGTCCTTATTCCTCCTCCCTGACTGCCCTTATTCCTTCTCCCTGACTGTTCTTATTCCTCCTCCCTGACTGTCCTTATTCCTCCTCCCTTACTGTCCTTATTCCTCCTCCCTGACTGTCCTTATTCCTCCTCCCTTACTGTCCTCATTCCTTCTCCCTGACTGTCCTTATTCCTCATCCCTGACTGTCCTTATTCCTCCTCCCTGACTGTCCTTATGCCTCCTTCCTGACTGTCCTTATTCCTCATCTCTGACTGTCCTTATTCCTCATCCCTGACTGTCCTTATTCCTCATCCCTGACTGTCCTTATTCCTCCTCCCTGACTGTCCTTATTCCCCCTCTCTGACTGTTCTTATTCCTCCTCCCTGACTGTCCTTATTCCTCATCCCTGACTGTCCTTATTCCTCATCCCTGACTGTCCTTATTCCTCCTCCCTGACTGTCCTTATTCCTCATCCCTGACTGTTCTTATTCCCCCTCCCTGACTGTCCTTATTCCTCATCCCTGACTGTCCTTATTCCTCCTCCCTGACTGTCCTTATTCCCCCTCTCTGACTGTCCTTATTCCTCCTCTCTGACTGTCCTTATTCCCCCTATCTGACTGTCCTTATTCCACCTCCCTGACTGTTCTTCCTATATGCACAATATATGGACCAATCTCTCTTTGTTTCACTGTCATGTACCTAACTATCTCTTTTTAAAGAATGTGTTCTTTCTCTCCATGTCTCTGGTTGTGGTGATTTAGTGGTACAATAGTCGAGACCTGTGATTCTTCCATTGGTATTGTGGTGTTTCTGTATTTGTTATCATAAAAATAAAAATAAATGCAATAATCTCCATGATGTAAAAAAGCAATCCAACCTAGGCTACTCCTTCCTGAATACAGCCTGCTCAGATCCCCAAAAAACCCCTCATCGTTGTTATGGGTTAACATATTCTCTAGATACAGCATATACAATGAGTTGTACGATAATGTACATTTTATCCTATTAGCATATGTTTTGTATACACATTTCAAGGAAGTCCTAGTTGTTATTTCTCCGCTGTGTGTAAATAAATGTTGTTTATCTAAATATACAGTATTTCGTTTTTTTTTTTTTACATATTATTTTCTTGTCAACGTTACCTGAACTAAAGCAAAGAGCCGGTGCATCCATTCACTGATGTTATTGCTGCTGTCTGGGACTCTCACGTCTAGGTTGTATGGAACGTCACAATCCTGACTTTAAAGCTGAGGGGGTGAGGCGGAGAAAATGTAACCATTCACACGTTCATCCGTTGAACAGCAGGAAATACTCTATACTAGATATACTCGGCGTACTGGGAGTAATTCTCTGTCTCCGTCCCAAATGACACCCTATATATGCAGTGCACTACTTTTGACGAAGGCTCATATGGTTCTGTTTAAAATGAGTGTACCATATAGGGAATAGGGTGCCATTCTAAAGTAGTGTACTATGTAGGGAATAGTGTTCCATTCTAAAGTAGTGTACTATATAGGGAATAGGGTGCCATTCTAAAGTAGGGCACTATATAGGGAATAGGGTGCCATTTGGGATGCTTCCATGATCACACTTTAGAAGGTAACAGGCTGCAGCAGTAGAGAATAGGAAGGTTTATTGATGAGATATAACCCCTGACCTCCAGCGTTCAGTCAATCCATATTTCTTCGATCAGGTTTACTAAATCTTCACTTGCTAGCTTCACATTCCCAAAGACCCTATGTAGTGGCTTCCTTTCCTCTTTACCGTAGCCACTGCCCAAGCCTGAAGTGGGGTTGTCTCTATAGGTCTGGTCTCTATAGGTCTGGTCTCTATAGGTCTGGTCTCTATAGGTCTGGTCTCTATAGGTCTGGTCTCCTATAGGTCTGGTCTCCTATAGGTCTGGTCTCTATAGGTCTGGTCTCTATAGGTCTGGTCTCTATAGGTCTGGTCTCTATAGGTCTGGTCTCTATAGGTCTGGTCTCTATAGGTCTGGTCTCTATAGGTCTGGTCTCCTATAGGTCTGGTCTCCTATAGGTCTGGTCTCTATAGGTCTTGTCTCCTATAGGTCTGGTCTCTATAGGTCTGGTCTCTATAGGTCTGGTCTCTATAGGTCTGGTCTCTATAGGTCTGGTCTCCTATAGGTCTGGTCTCTATAGGTATTGTCTCCTATAGGTCTGGTCTCTATAGGTCTGGTCTCTGTAGGTCTGGTCTCTATAGGTCTGGTCTCTATAGGTCTGGTCTCAATAGGTCTGGTCTCTATAGGTCTGGTCTCTATAGGTCTGGTCTCTATAGGTCTGGTCTCTATAGGTCTGGTCTCTATAGGTGTAGTGGCTTCCTGTCCTCTTTACCATAGCCACTGCCCAAGCCTGAAGCGGGGTTGTTTCGGACGCATACAGTCCACACTCAACGTTTCCAAACGGCCAAACATTCAATGACATCCAGGGATATGGTGCAACAAAAAATGTTTATTCTTCTTATATCTAACAAAAAATTATTCTCCAATCAACTTAAAGCAGAGATTACTTGAAATGCAAATACATAATATGACCTGTATGTCTGTATGTCTGTATGTTCAAAAAACTATACCGCTCCCATGTCTAGCAAGGACTCCTCCCCCCGAAGGCCCAACTTCCTGCCTTTATACTAACACACTTACCACAGTACAATGAATGGGCAAGAGGGGGGGGGGGGGGCAAAAACTGAGTTACACTAATAACAAATGAATATATCTCAATCAGGTAAATAAATCATAAAGGTACCTACCTAATATTTCATCATATACATTAATATTTAATATATTTACACAAATGTACATGGAGCTCAGTATGTTCAGTCTTTTATACAAATATGTCCAAATCGGCTCTAACACCCTGCTTACTATAAAACGGAGAGGATTGCCCCCCCCCCTCAGTTGTTTTGAAGAGTAATATCGCTCTGTTCGTATACTTGGATATACTGCGTATTGGGGAGGCAGGTAGTCTAGCAGCGAAGAGCGTTGGGCCAGTAACCAAAAGGTCGTTGGTTCAAATCCCTGAGCTGGCGAGGAGGTGGTGAAATCTGCTTTTCTGCTTTTGAACAAGGCAGTTAACCCCCCCATCAACTGCTCCCCGTCGATTTTAAAGGCAGCCCTCTGCACCTCTCTGATTCAGACACATTTTGGTTGAATGCATTCAGTTGTGACTGACTAGGTTTCCCCGTTTGTTTAATTCTACGGATGAAATGACATCTTCTGCCTGTCCTGTTTTTACAAAAGAAATGGAGAATGAGACAGAATCAGGGATCAGCAACATTGTGTGGTGCATTATCTGACTAACACAAGTCCTGTATCATCCCTGCCTCTCTCCATCCATCGCTATCCCTCACAGAACCAGTAAAGCACACATCTTTTTTATGTTGGTATTGCATGCATGCTGCGTAGGCTTCCCAGTGCTGTGTTCCATGTTGCGTAGGCTTCCCAGTGCTGTGTTCCATGTTGCGTAGGCTTCCCAGTGCTGTGTTCCATGTTGTGTAGGATTCCCAGTGCTGGGTTCCATGTTGCGTAGGCTTCCCAATGCTGTGTTCCATGTTGCGTAGGCTTCCCAGTGCTGGGTTCCATGTTGCGTAGAATTCCCAGTGCTGTGTTCCATGTTGTGTAGGATTCCCAGTGCTGGGTTCCATGTTGCGTAGGCTTCCCAGTGCTGTGTTCCATGTTGCGTAGGCTTCCCAGTGCTGGGTTCCATGTTGCGTAGGCTTCCCAGTGCTGGGTTCCATGCTGCGTAGGCTTCCCAGTGCTGTGTTCCATGTTGCGTAGATTTCCCAGTGCTGTGTTCCATGTTGCGTAGGCTTCCCAGTGCTGTGTTCCATGTTGCGTAGGCTTCCCAGTGCTGGGTTCCATGTTGCGTAGGCTTCCCAGTTTCCACCTTTTATCAACAAAATAAAGTAACCCTACCCCTAGGTTCAGATTAGGTGTGTTAGGTATCCTACTCCTGGGGTCAGATTAGGTGTGTTAGGTATCCTACTCCTGGGGTCAGATTAGGTGTGTTAGGTATCCTACTCCTGGGGTCAGATTAGGTGTGTTAGGTATCCTACTCCTGGGGTCAGATTAGGTGTGTTAGGTACCCTAGCTCTGGGTTCAGATTAGGTGTGTTAGGTATCCTACTCCTGGGGTCAGATTAGGTGTGTTAGGTATCCTACTCCGGGGTTCAGATTAGGTGTGTTAGGTATCCTACTCCTGGGGTCAGATTAGGTGTGTTAGGTCCCCTACTCCTGGGGTCAGATTAGGTGTGTTAGGTCCCCTACTCCTGGGGTCAGATTAGGTGTGTTAGGTATCCTACTCCTGGGGTCAGATTAGGTGTGTTAGGTCCCCTACTCCTGGGGTCAGATTAGGTGTGTTAGGTACTCTGTTTAGAATGCTGCTCTGGTGGAACCATGGCGTGCAGAAGGCTCAGCGCTCATTGGCCAAGAGCTGCTACCCCAGAGCAACCCTGGTTGATGGCACTCTACCCATGAACCCTGGATGATGGTACCCTAACCCTGAACCCTGGATGATGGTACCCTACCCATGAACCCTGGATGATGGTACCCTACCCCTGAACCCTGGATGATGGTACCCTACCCCTGAACCCTGGATGATGGTACTCTACCCCTGAACCCTGGATGATGGTAACCTACCCATGAACCCTGGATGATGGTACTCTACCCCTGAACCCTGGATGATGGTACTCTATCCCTGAACCCTGGATGATGATACTCTACCCATGAACCCTGGATGATGGTCCCCTACCCATGAACCCTGGATGATCTCCCTTTCTCTCTCTCCCCCCCTCTCTCTCTCCCTTTCTCTCTCTTTTCCCCTCTCTCCTTTTCTCTATCCCCCCTCTCTCTATCCCCTTCTCTCTCTCCCCCTCTCCCTTTCTTTCTCTTCCCCCTCTATCCCTTTCTCTATTTCCACCCCTTCCCTTTTTTTCTCTTCCCCCTCTTTCCCTTTCTCTATCTCCCCCCTCTCCCCTTTTCTCTCCTCCCCCCTCTCTCCCTTTCTCTCTCCCCCCCCTCTCTCCATTTCTCTCTCTTCCCCCTTCTCTCCCTTTCTTTCTCTTTCCCCCTCTCTCCCTTTCTCTCTCTTCCCCCCTCTCTCCCTTTCTTTCTCTGTCTCTCAGTGATCTCTCTCAGTGCTGTCTCTCTGTGTTCCCTCTTTAATAAGTCAGAAGTTCCTCTCTCTCATCTTTCTCCTCTCTCTCTCTCTCTCTCTCTCTCTCTCTCTCTCTCTCTCTCTCTCTCTCTCTGTTGCTCTCTCTTTCTCTCGCTCTCTTTCTCTCTGTCTCTCTCTTTCTCTCCCTCTCTTTCTCTCTGTGTCTCTCTTTCTCTTTGTGATGTATGTGACTCAATGGAATAGAAGTGTTTTACTTGTGACCTCATTAAGCTCAAGACATACACTACATGACCAAAAGTAGGCCTTTATGGTAGAGTACCCAGACGGAAGCCACTCCTCAGTAAAAGGCACATGACAGCCCGCTTTGAGTTTGCCAAAGGCACCAAAAGGACTCTCAGACCATGAGAAACAAGATTCTCTCTGTCTCTCTTTCTCTCTTTGTGATGTATGTGACTCAATGGAATATAAGTGTTTTACTTGTGACCTCATAAAGCTCAAGACATACACTACATGACCAAAAGTATGTGGACACTTCCTGTCCAACATCTAATTCCAAAATCATGGGCATTAGTTGGTCCCCCCTTAGCTGCTATAACAGCCTCCACTCTTCTGGGAAGGCTTTCCACTAGATGCTGGAACATTGCTGCGGGGACTTGCTTCCATTCAGCCACACGAGCATTAGTGAGGTCGGGCAGTGATGTTGGGCGAATAGGCCTGGCTCACAGTCGGCATTCCAATTAATCCCAAAGGTGTTCGATGGGGTTGAGGTTAAGCTCTGTGCAGGCCAGTCAAGTTCTTCCACACTGAACTCAACAAACCGTTTCTCTATGGACCTTGCTTTGTGCACTGGGGCAATATCATGCTGAAACAGGAAAGGGACTTCCCCAAACTGTTGCCACAAAGTTGGAAGCATAGAATCATCTAGAATGCCATTGTATGCTGTAGAGTTAAGATTTCCCTTCACTGGAACTAAGGGGCCCGGACCATGAAAAACAGCCTCAACAATGTCCACAAACTTTTGGCCATGTAGCGTACGTAGGAATAAGAAAATATATTTTTTCATGTTTTTTTGTGGAGGGGTAGGTCATCTTCGATCAGTGTAATTGTCTGAATCTTTTCCAATCCCTCATATATTTTTATGTAAATATATATAACATATATATAAAGAATAAATGCTGTATTATTTTCCCCTTTCCTTACCATCCCTCCCTTAATTGGGACAACTCTTAGGCTTCTACTTCCAGCTCATAAATACTACACCATATACATTTTATGGACACAGTATATTTTACAATAGTTATCTTTTGTTTGTTTTTAGTCCCGTCCTTTAGCTCCCCTCAACCCCTCCCATCTATCTCTGAACACCATCCAGTCCCGTCCTTTAGCTCCCCTCAACCCCTCCCATCTATCTTTGAACACCACCCAGTCCCATCCTTCAACCCCTCCCATCTATCTCTGAACACCACCCAGTCCCATCCTTCAGCTCCCCTCAACCCCTCCCATCTATCTTTGAACACCATCCAGTCCCATCCTTCAGCTCCCCTCAACCCCTCCCATCTATCTCTGAACACCACCCAGTCCCATCCTTCAGCTCCCCTCAACCCCTCCCATCTATCTTTGAACACCATCCAGTCCCATCCTTCAGCTCCCCTCAACCCCTCCCATCTATCTCTGAACACCATCCAGTCCCATCCTTCAGCTCCCCTCAACCCCTCCCATCTATCTCTGAACACCATCCAGTACCATCCTCCCCTCAACCCCTCCCATCTATCTCTGAACACCATCCAGTCCCATCCTTCAGCTCCCCTCAACCCCTCCCATCTATCTCTGAACACCATCCAGTCCCATCCTTCAGCTCCCCTCAACCCCTCCCATCTATCTCTGAACACCATCCAGTACCATCCTCCCCTCAACCCCTCCCATCTATCTCCTAACACCATCCAGTCCCATCCTTCAGCTCCCCTCAACCCCTCCCATCTATCTCTGAACACCATCCAGTCCCATCCTTCAGCTCTCCTCAACCCCTCCCATCTATCTCTGAACACCACCCAGTCCCATCCTTCAGCTCTCCTCAACCCCTCCCATCTATCTCTGAACACCACCCATTCTCATCCTTCAGCTCCCCTCAACCCCTCCCATCTATCTCTGAACACCATCCAGTCCCATCCTTCAGCTCCCCTCAACCCCTCCCATCTATCTCTGACCACCATCCAGTCCCATCCTCCCCTCAACCCCTCCCATCTATCTCTGAACACCATCCAGTCCCATCCTCCCCTCAACCCCTCCCATCTATCTCTGAACACCATCCAGTCCCATCCTTCAGCTCCTCTCAACCCCTCCCATCTATCTCTGACCACCATCCAGTCCCATCCTCCCCTCAACCCCTCCCATCTATCTCTGAACACCATCCAGTCCCATCCTTCAGCTCTCCTCAACCCCTCCCATCTATCTCTGAACACCATCCAGTCCCATCCTCCCCTCAACCCCTCCCATCTATCTCTGAACACCACCCAGTCCCATCCTCTCCTCAACCCCTCCCATCTATCTCTGAACACCGTCCAGCTTTGATTTCTATTTGCCGTATATATTTCAACTGTGCTGTGATGTTTGACAAAAGCTCTGAACCTTTTATATTCTCATAGTTTCTAAGGATTGTAAATAAAAAATAAATAAATAATGTTGCTAAGAGTTTTATTATCTTATTGAGCGATTGACTATGACTTTTTAAATCACTCAGTCGTGCTATCGGCAGAGTTAGCTCCAGGTAAATGTTGCAATTCTTCAGCCATTCCTGGACATGTGACCAATAACAAGCTACATATGGACGGTACCAAAACAAATGATCTAATGATTCTGTCTCTTTACAATAACATCTGCAGAGCTGGGATGGTTTATATATACACTGCTCAAAAAAATAAAGGGAACACTTAAACAACACAATGTAACTCCAAGTCAATCACACTTCTGTGAAATCAAACTGTCCACTTAGGAAGCAACACTGATTGACGATAAATGTCACATGCTGTTGTGCAAATGGAATAGACAAAAGGTGGAAATTATAGGCAATTAGCAAGACACCCCCAAAAACAGGAGTGATTCTGCAGGTGGTGACCACAGACCACTTCTCAGTTCCTATGCTTCCTGGCTGATGTTTTGGTCACTTTTGAATGCTGGTGGTGCTCTCACTCTAGTGGTAGCATGAGACGGAGTCTACAACCCACACAAGTGGCTCAGGTAGTGCAGTTCATCCAGGATGGCACATCAATGCGAGCTGTGGCAAGAAGGTTTGCTGTGTCTGTCAGCGTAGTGTCCAGAGCATGGAGGCGCTACCAGGAGACAGGCCAGTACATCAGGAGACGTGGAGGAGGCTGTAGGAGGGCAACAACCCAGCAGCAGGACCGCTACCTCCGCCTTTGTGCAAGGAGGTGCACTGCCAGAGCCCTGCAAAGTGACCTCCAGCAGGCCACAAATGTGCATGTGTCAGCATATGGTCTCACAAGGGGTATGAGGATCTCATCTCGGTACCTAATGGCAGTCAGGCTACCTCTGGCGAGCACATGGAGGGCTGTGCGGCCCCACAAAGAAATGCCACCCCACACCATGACTGACCCATCGCCAAACCGGTCATGCTGGAGGATGTTGCAGGCAGCAGAACGTTCTCCACGGCGTCTCCAGACTCTGTCACGTCTGTCACATGTGCTCATGTGCTCAGTGTGAACCTGCTTTCATCTGTGAAGAGCACAGGGCGCCAGTGGCGAATTTGCCAATCTTGGTGTTCTCTGGCAAATTCGAAACGTCCTGCACGGTGTTGGGCTGTAAGCACAACCCCCACCTGTGGACGTCGGGCCCTCATACCACCCTCATGGAGTCTGTTTCTGACCGTTTGAGCAGACACATGCACATTTGTGGCCTGCTGGAGGTCATTTTGCAGGGCTCTGGCAGTGCACCTCCTTGCACAAAGGCGGAGGTAGCGGTCCTGCTGCTGGGTTGTTGCCCTCCTACGGCCTCCTCCACGTCTCCTGATGTACTGGCCTGTCTCCTGGTAGCGCCTGCATGCTCTGGACACTACGCTGACAGACACAGCAAACCTTTTTGCCACAGTTCGCATTGATGTGGCATCCTGGATGAATTGCACTACCTGAGCCACTTGCGTGGGTTGTAGACTCCGTCTCATGCTACCACTAGAGTGAGAGCACCGCCAGCATTCAAAAGTGACCAAAACATCAGCCAGGAAGCATAGGAACTGAGAAGTGGTCTGTGGTCACCACCTGCAGAATCACTCCTTTATTTGGGGTGTCTTGCTAATTGCCTATAATTTCCACCTTTTGTCTATTCCATTTGCACAACAGCATGTGAAATTTATTGTCAATCAGTGTTGCTTCCTAAGTGGACAGTTTGATTTCACAGAAGTGTGATTGACTTGGAGTTACATTGTGTTGTTTAAATGTTCCCTTTATTTTTTTGAGCAGTGTATATGACTTTCTATTGGTTCCAAGAATCTTGTAAAATAATTTCAATTGAAAAACTCTATGTTTTGAATTCGGCATTGTTTTGTGCATCAGTTCATAAACCATGTGCCATGGAATCGGTACGTCGAGAATCTCTTCCCAACTACAGTGCATTCTGTCAATTAGTGTATCAATTAGTATCAATTAGTGTATCAATTAGTATCAATTAGTGTATCAATTAGTGTATCAATTAGAGTATCAATTAGTATCAATTTGTGTATCAATTAGTATCAATTAGTGTATCAATTAGTGTATCAATTAGTATCAATTAGTGTATCAATTAGAGTATCAATTAGTATCAATTAGTGTATTTGAGTTTAACCATAATATTTGTTGTAATATTTGTTCTGTCTTTTCTGGTGGATTGAAACTGAAATCGCAACCAGCTTTCTATAGTCTTGTTTCAAAAATAATGATATTATGGAGATGATTTCATTTTCAAATAACCGAAAGTGAGAGGTTGTAATCTGAATAAAGGGAGAGGTTGTAATCTGAATAAAGGGAGAGGTTGTAATCTGAATAAAGGGAGAGGTTGTAATCTGAATAAAGGGAGAGGTTGTAATCTGAATAAAGGGAGAGGTTGTAATCTGAATAAAGGGAGAGGTTGTAATCTGAATAAAGGGAGAGGTTGTAATCTGAATAAAGGGAGAGGTTGTAATCTGAATAAAGGGAGAGGTTGTAATCTGAATAAAGGGAGAGGTTGTAATCTGAATAAAGGTAGAGGTTGTAATCTGAATAAAGGGAGAGGTTGTAATCTGAATAAAGGGAGAGATTGTAATCTGAATAAAGGGAGAGGTTGTAATCTGAGTAAAGGGAGAGGTTGTAATCTGAATAAAGCGAGAGGTTGTATTCTGAATAAAGGGAGAGGTTGTAATCTGAATAAAGGGAGAGGTTGTATTCTGAATAAAGGGAGAGGTTTTAATATGAATAAAGGGAGAGGTTGTAATCTGAATAAAGGGAGAGGTTGTAATCTGAATAAAGGGAGAGGTTGTAATCTGAATAAAGTGAGAGGTTGTAATCTGAATAAAGGGAGAGGTTGTAATCTGAATAAAGGGAGAGGTTGTAATCTGAATAAAGGGAGAGATGGTAATCTGAATAAAGTGAGAGGTTGTAATCTGAATAAAGGGAGAGGTTGTAATCTGAATAAAGGGAGAGGTTGTAATCTGAATAAAGGGAGAGATGGTAATCTGAATAAAGTGAGAGGTTGTAATCTGAATAAAGGGAGAGGTTGTAATCTGAATAAAGGGAGAGGTTGTAATCTGAATAAAGGGAGAGGTTGTAATCTGAATAAAGGGAGAGGTTGTAATCTGAATAAAGGGAGAGGTTGTAATCTGAATAAAGGGAAAAAGGCCATTCTTGAACATGGGGTGAGACATTCTTACTTATCTGCTATACAACCAGTTTGGATTTAAATATAACTTTTGTATGATTGAAGCTTTTAGTGATAGGTCTAATACTTAAATACTTTGTCAGAAATGATTAAATATGAATGATTCAAAACATCAAGTGAAAGAAGCTTGGACAGCTAATGCCAAAATATGTCTCCCAGTTCAGTTTCTTAGATATTTCATTAAAGAGATGCATTACTTACTTACTTAACATCGAAGATGTTATGCATTACTTTATATTATTATGAGATGCATTACTTAACATCGAATGAAAGAAAACATGTTGAGTAACACCACGTCAAGGGAACTTTATTTAATAATGTACTTAACTGATGTTGAAAATATTGACAGCTAATAATGTAGTGCAGTGCTTTAGACCGCTGCGCCACTCGGGAGGCCATTTTGAGCTTTTTTTTTAAGGTTATATGGAACAGTCAGAATATGCTTTTTGGATCAAAGATCAAAGAGCCCAGGTGAAGGAGGGAGGTGATGGATGGTAAGTTTTAAAGAGTTCATGGACGTGGGTGTAAGTCTGGAAAACATGCAGTCGAATAAGGATGTAATGTTACATGTTACAGTCTGGAAATCCACCGACATCACATACTTTCATTTGAAACACGGAGTGAAGAAAAAAGGGTTTTAACCACATTCATTTGTAAGCGTGTTTTTTATTCAAGTTGCAAGCGAGTACAAAAGTTGGAAAAAGTGAAAAGCCACACACTTCACTTTGTCCAAAGAGAAATTTAAACTGGAAAGGGATACGTTGATTTAAAAAAAAAACAGACACAAGCGTAATAATACAATAATAATATAATATGCCGTCACCACTGTATCTAGATGGTTGGGTTGTTTGTTCTAATCCACCACTGTATCTAGATGGTTGGGTTGTTTGTTCTAATCCATCACTGTATCTAGATGGTTGGGTTGTTTGTTCTAATCCACCACTGTATCTAGATGGTTGGGTTGTTTGTTCTAATCCATCACTGTATCTAGATGGTTGGGTTGTTTGTTCTAATCCACCACTGTATCTAGATGGTTGGGTTGTTTGTTCTAATCCATCACTGTATCTAGATGGTTGGGTTGTTTGTTCTAATCCATCACTGTATCTAGATGGTTGGGTTGTTTGTTCTAATCCACCACTGTATCTAGATGGTTGGATTGTTTGTTCTAATCCATCACTGTATCTAGATGGTTGGGTCGTTTGTTCTAATCCACCACTGTATCTAGATGGTTGGGTTGTTTGTTCTAATCCACCACTGTATCTAGATGGTTGGGTCGTTTGTTCTAATCCACCACTGTATCTAGATGGTTGGGTTGTTTGTTCTAATCCATCACTGTATCTAGATGGTTGGGTAGTTTGTTCTAATCCACCACTGTATCTAGATGGTTGGGTTGTTTGTTCTAATCCATCACTGTATCTAGATGGTTGGGTCGTTTGTTCTAATCCACCACTGTATCTAGATGGTTGGGTTGTTTGTTCTAATCCACCACTGTATCTAGATGGTTGGGTCGTTTGTTCTAATCCACCACTGTATCTAGATGGTTGGGTAGTTTGTTCTAATCCACCACTGTATCTAGATGGTTGGGTCGTTTGTTCTAATCCACCACTGTATCTAGATGGTTGGATTGTTTGTTCTAATCCACCACTGTATCTAGATGGTTGGGTCGTTTGTTCTAATCCACCACTGTATCTAGATGGTTGGGTTGTTTGTTCTAATCCACCACTGTATCTAGATGGTTGGGTCGTTTGTTCTAATCCACCACTGTATCTAGATGGTTGGGTCGTTTGTTCTAATCCACCACTGTATCTAGATGGTTGGGTCGTTTGTTCTAATCCACCACTGTATCTAGATGGTTGGGTTGTTTGTTCTAATCCATCACTGTATCTAGATGGTTGGGTAGTTTGTTCTAATCCACCACTGTATCTAGATGGTTGGGTTGTTTGTTCTAATCCATCACTGTATCTAGATGGTTGGGTCGTTTGTTCTAATCCACCACTGTATCTAGATGGTTGGGTTGTTTGTTCTAATCCACCACTGTATCTAGATGGTTGGGTCGTTTGTTCTAATCCACCACTGTATCTAGATGGTTGGGTTGTTTGTTCTAATCCATCACTGTATCTAGATGGTTGGGTAGTTTGTTCTAATCCACCACTGTATCTAGATGGTTGGGTTGTTTGTTCTAATCCATCACTGTATCTAGATGGTTGGGTAGTTTGTTCTAATCCACCACTGTATCTAGATGGTTGGGTCGTTTGTTCTAATCCACCACTGTATCTAGATGGTTGGGTCGTTTGTTCTAATCCACCACTGTATCTAGATGGTTGGGTAGTTTGTTCTAATCCACCACTGTATCTAGATGGTTGGATTGTTTGTTCTAATCCACCACTGTATCTACATCAGTACAACTTGTTCTCGACACTCCAATAAACAATAATGTTGTTTGACATAAAAATGTAATTACAAATGAAATATACAGTTTTAAATGTAAATATCCAGTAGCCTATAGGCCTCAGCCAGACAACGTTCGTAATTACAGCCACATTACAGTACATGATGTGCTCTTGCGGAACAGTAAAATATTGTCAAAATATCTTAACAAAAACACATGACATAGCTGATAATGACAATGACAACTTCCAAAAACAAATGTTGTGCTGCCCTAATGCAATACATCCTCTGTAAAGTACAAATGAACAACGAAAGGGGGGCATGAATAGCCGTGCTAGCCCAATGACGACGTGTAGTAAAATCAGGGGAGCGCAACTTTGGTTTTAGAAGTGGGAGGGGCATAACTTTAAAAAAAAGAAATGTTTTAAATTGTTTTATTCAGTTGGATAAACACTCCAAACAGCCAACCCGACCGCTCGGAGGCATCTGCATGGTCCTAAAGCACACCGCTGCCTCGTTTTATATCACATTCCAATAATAAAACTGGGTGGGGGGACATGTCCCCCCCCCCCCCTGTCCCCAGTGAAAGCTGTGGCCCCTGAGTAAAATGTACAGTACAGTGTTCACAAATCAACAGATAAGTTCATAAATGACTGAAATGCATACATATCACAATATAATGTTGGGAGACCATTAGAAAACACTATCCAGTGAACATATAAACTTCTGAGAAGTGTTTTAACATATAGGATTGATTATGATTTTCATGGAACTATTCAGATTCTGGGTCATTATGCAACATGAAATTCAACACGTGTTACATGAGCATAGGGGGGGGAGGAACAAAGCGATGGAACTGTGAGAAGGAGACAAACGAGAGAGAAAACAATTGCAATACTTTTATAAATGCGGAACCTGCTTTTCCCTAAATTAATTGTCGGAAAATTAATTGCTTAAGATAATGTTGTTTGGTGGTTGGGATGTGGATACTATTGTAGGTGTTAGGGACATGTTAGGGCTGAATCTCACAGAACCAACGACCTCTCACAGAACCAACGATCTCTCACAGATCCAACTACCTCTCACAGAACCAGCAATCTCTCACAGAACCAACTACCTCTCACAGAACCAACGATCTCTCACAGAACCAACGACCTCTCACAGAACCAACGACCTCTCACAGATCCAACGACCTCTCACAGATCCAACAATCTCTCACAGATCCAACAATCTCTCACAGATCCAACAATCTCTCACAGATCCAACAATCTCTCACAGAACCAACAATCTCTCACAGAACCAACAATCTCTCACAGATCCAACAATCTCTCACAGAACCAATGGCCTTTCACAGATCCAACAATCTCTCACAGATCCAACAATCTCTCACAGAACCAACGACCTCTCACAGATCCAACAATCTCTCACAGAACCAACAATCTCTCACAGAACCAACAACCTCTCACAGAACCAACGACCTCTCACAGAACCAACGACCTTTCACATATCCAACAATCTCTCACAGAACCAACAATCTCTCACAGAACCAACAACCTCTCACAGAACCAACGACCTTTCACAGATCCAACGCTGTTCAGAGTAACATGATTGATCGTTCCAGGCCAATACCGGGTCATTGTGAATGCCGATAATCTCAGCACAGTTCTCTTCAGCTCCTCCATTCGGTTCTTCGGTTCTAGTCCAGTAACTTGCGGTCAGTGGGTTCCCGTCCACCCATCTCCAGGTTCCCTCAACTTCTCGGTCAGTCAGACCGATCCAGGTTCTGTGGCCCAATGTTTTGATGAAAACTTGTTCCTCTCTGCTGTTTATGATCACCAGGTCTGCTCCTCTGTCCAGACAGTCCTGTCTGCTCTCGGTCCAGTTTTTAGTGTCAAGGGAGATGAAATAACAACTGCATCTGGACTGTATTATCCAGTCTTGGGGACATATGTTACGGACGTCTTTCTCACATACCAACTGGTTTCTCCCTTCGCTCAGGTTGTCGACTAAACGCAGGGAGACGTTAAGAATGACTTGTAGGACACACAGCAACCCAAAACCCACGGCAACTAATCTGTAGACTCTTCTCCTTGAGTGCTGAGCTGATCCTGAGCTGTCTCCGTTGTCCTGGTCGGCTGTCACATTTTCATACGCATGTGTAGGAGCTTGATCCACAGATGAATCCTCAATGAAGCTCTCCATAATGTTCCAACTTGGTTCGTTTTTCAATCAAGTCTGTGAGGCCCAAACTCAACATCACATCCCTTCTTCACTGCTTATTTCGTAACACGAACAGGAAGTTGATGGAAAGGACATTACATCACAATCGTTTTTTTTAATTTTTAGATATCCACACTGTGACCAAGTTCCTCTTAACAATGTTAAGCACGTTCATATGTGTCTCAAGACAAGAAGCATCAAAAGACAACGTTGCCACATAAAGGGTTCATTTTCTGTAAGGCCTTGTCAGTGGTCATTGTATTAGATGTCAGCTAGCTAGTCAAAGGGTTGATTTTCACAACCCCGCCTCTTTCTTATTAACTACAGCTCCACCCAACGCGTGTTTTATATAACTGGCCTACCAGTAATCTCTGGTTTAATAACTGTACATTTACCGCCATCTAGAGGCTAACGCTTGAATCGCATTACATTTTGACAGGGACACGCCTTGTTTAAGGTTATACAATAAACAGGCACCGAAGAACAGCAGAATGGTTGTCGCTATCTACCACAGCCACAAAGTCAATTGACAATATCGTAAAAATGTATGAAAAAGAAACGTGATTTTTGTGTGTTAATTTAAGGTTAGGGTTAGCAGTGTGGTTAAGGTTAGCAGTGTGGTTAAGGTTAGGGTTAGCAGTGTGGTTAAGGTTAGGGTTAGCAGTGTGGTTAAGGTTAGGGTTAGCAGTGTGGTTAAGGTTAGGGTTAGCAGTGTGGTTAAGGTTAGCAGTGTGGTTAAGGTTAGGGTTAGCAGTGTGGTTAGGGTTAGGGTTAGCAGTGTGGTTACGGTTAGGGTTAGCAGTGTGGTTAAGGTTAGGGTTAGCAGTGTGGTTAAGGTTAGGGTTAGCAGTGTGGTTAAGGTTAGGGTTAGCAGTGTGGTTAAGGTTAGGGTTAGCAGTGTGGTTAAGGTTAGGGTTAGCAGTGTGGTTAAGGTTAGGGTTAGCAGTGTGGTTAAGGTTAGGGTTAGCAGTGTGGTTAAGGTTAGGGTTAGCAGTGTGGTTAAGGTTAGGGTTAGCAGTGTGGTTAAGGTTAGGGTTAGCAGTGTGGTTAAGGTTAGGGTTAGCAGTGTGGTTAAGGTTAGGGTTAGCAGTGTGGTTAAGGTTAGGGTTAGCAGTGTGGTTAAGGTTAGGGTTAGCAGTGTGGTTAAGGTTAGGGTTAGCAGTGTGGTTAAGGTTAGGGTTAGCAGTGTGGTTAAGGTTCAGGGTTAGCAGTGTGGTTAAGGTTAGGGTTAGCAGTGTGGTTAAGGTTAGGGTTAGCAGTGTGGTTAAGGTTAGGGTTAGCAGTGTGGTTAAGGTTAGGGTTAGCAGTGTGGTTAAGGTTAGGGTTAGCAGTGTGGTTAAGGTTAGGGTTAGCAGTGTGGTTAAGGTTAGGGTTAGCAGTGTGGTTAAGGTTAGGGTTAGCAGTGTGGTTAAGGTTCAGGGTTAGCAGTGTGGTTAAGGTTAGGGTTAGCAGTGTGGTTAAGGTTAGGGTTAGCAGTGTGGTTAAGGTTAGGGTTAGCAGTGTGGTTAAGGTTAGGGTTAGCAGTGTGGTTAAGGTTAGGGTTAGCAGTGTGGTTAAGGTTAGCAGTGTGGTTAAGGTTAGGGTTAGCAGTGTGGTTAAGGTTAGGGTTAGCAGTGTGGTTAAGGTTAGGGTTAGCAGTGTGGTTAAGGTTAGGGTTAGCAGTGTGGTTAAGGTTCAGGGTTAGCAGTGTGGTTAAGGTTAGGGTTAGCAGTGTGGTTAAGGTTAGGGTTAGCAGTGTGGTTAAGGTTAGGGTTAGCAGTGTGGTTAAGGTTAGGGTTAGCAGTGTGGTTAAGGTTAGGGTTAGCAGTGTGGTTAAGGTTAGGGTTAGCAGTGTGGTTAAGGTTAGGGTTAGCAGTGTGGTTAAGGTTAGGGTTAGCAGTGTGGTTAAGGTTCAGGGTTAGCAGTGTGGTTAAGGTTAGGGTTAGCAGTGTGGTTAAGGTTAGGGTTAGCAGTGTGGTTAAGGTTAGGGTTAGCAGTGTGGTTAAGGTTAGGGTTAGCAGTGTGGTTAAGGTTAGGGTTAGCAGTGTGGTTAAGGTTAGCAGTGTGGTTAAGGTTAGGGTTAGCAGTGTGGTTAAGGTTAGGGTTAGCAGTGTGGTTAGGGTTAGGGTTAGCAGTGTGGTTAAGGTTAGGGTTAGCAGTGTGGTTAAGGTTCAGGGTTAGCAGTGTGGTTAGGGTTAGGGTTAGCAGTGTGGTTAAGGTTAGGGTTAGCAGTGTGGTTAAGGTTAGGGTTAGCAGTGTGGTTAAGGTTAGGGTTAGCAGTGTGGTTAAGGTTAGGGTTAGCAGTGTGGTTAAGGTTAGGGTTAGCAGTGTGGTTAGGGTTAGGGTTAGCAGTGTGGTTAAGGTTAGGGTTAGCAGTGTGGTTAAGGTTAGGGTTAGCAGTGTGGTTAAGGTTAGGGTTAGCATTGTGGTTAAGGTTAGGGTTAGCAGTGTGGTTAAGGTTAGGGTTAGCAGTGTGGTTAGGGTTAGGGTTAGCAGTGTGGTTAAGGTTAGGGTTAGCAGTGTGGTTAAGGTTAGGGTTAGCAGTGTGGTTAAGGTTAGGGTTAGCATTGTGGTTAAGGTTAGGGTTAGCAGTGTGGTTAAGGTTAGGGTTAGCAGTGTGGTTAAGGTTCAGGGTTAGCAGTGTGGTTAAGGTTAGGGTTAGCAGTGTGGTTAAGGTTAGGGTTAGCAGTGTGGTTAAGGTTAGGGTTAGCAGTGTGGTTAAGGTTAGGGTTAGCAGTGTGGTTAAGGTTAGGGTTAGCAGTGTGGTTAAGGTTAGGGTTAGCAGTGTGGTTAAGGTTAGGGTTAGCAGTGTGGTTAAGGTTCAGGGTTAGCATGGGGAATACAGTCCGTAGCTCTGGGGAACCATGCGTTGACACGGGGAGGGAAACTTGGTTAGTGGGCTGTCTGAAACCTTGTCTTCGGCGTCTGGGGGTGGGTGCTTGGGGAATGTCATTGCCAGAGAGGGGATTTGTGGGGGTTCCTGGGGTTTGGGGAGAAGAGGCCCCTCTGTATGGGGCTAACCTGTCCCGTTGCAGTGCCACCTTTCTCCCCCTGGGAGGAAGCTGCACCCGGTAAACAACCTCCCCTACCCTCTCCAGGACGCTGCAGGGTCCCACCCAGTGACTGTCCAACTTGGGGCATCTGCCTTTTTTCCTTAGCGGGCTGTAGACCCAGACCAGCTCCCCAGCCACAAAGTGCCTTCCCCGGGTGTGCACGTCATAGTTCCTGTTGTGCCTCACACCTGCATTCACCAGGTGCTCTCTGGCGAATGTGTGGTGCTGTCTCCAGGCGGTCCTGGAGTCTCCGGGCATACTCCGGCCCCGAACATGAGGGCTATCTAGGGGCCGAACAAACCTCATCTCCGCAGGGGTGCGGATCTCTCTCCCCGGCATGAGGAGGGCAGGCGTGCAGGAGGTGGAGTCTTGGACAGCGGAGCAGCATGCCATGAGGACCATGGGCAGGTGCTTGTCCCAGTCACGCTGATGTTTGGCTGAGAGACGATGGCTAGCTGCTGTCCAAGCGGTTTGAAGTGCTCCACAAGGCCATCCCTTTGAGGATGGAGAGGAGTAGTGTGGGTCTTGTGCAATACCCAGCCTCTTACACATGGTGGCGAGCACACAGGAATCAAAGTTTCTAACCTCGGTCGCTGTGGATGGACTCCGCAGCTCCAAACCTGCTGAACATCCCCGCTGTACCCACAGGTCCCAGAGTTCACCCAACACATATCATGAGGTGGCACCACAGGTCCCAGAGTTCACCCAACACATATCATGAGGTGGCACCACAGGTCCCAGAGTTCACCCAACACATATCATGATGTGGCACCACAGGTCCCAGAGTCCACCCAACACATATCATGAGGTGGCACCACAGGTCCCAGAGTTCACCCAACACATATCATGAGGTGGCACCACAGGTCCCAGAGTTCACCCAACCAATATCATGAGGTGGCACCACAGGTCCCAGAGTTCACCCAACACATATCATGAGGTGGCACCACAGGACCCAGAGTTCACCCAACACATATCATGAGGTGGCACCACAGGTCCCAGAGTTCACCCAACACATATCATGAGGTGGCACCACAGGTCCCAGAGTTCACCCAACACATATCATGAGGTGGCACCACAGGTCCCAGAGTTCACCCAACACATATCATGAGATGACACCACAGGTCCCAGAGTTCACCCAACACAAATCATGAGGTGGCACCACAGGTCCCAGAGTCCACCCAAAACATATCATGAGGTGGCACCACAGGACCCAGAGTTCACCCAACACATATCATGATGTGGCACCACAGGTCCCAGAGTGGTGGGGCAATTTTTTTCTCCCTCTGGGGTTTGGCAACCCAACCAGGTTAAACTCCAGGCCCTATAGGGTATGAAGGGACCAGAGTTTCTCTAGTTAGTTCACATGGTTTTAAAACACTTCTGACAAAAACAGGGAGGGTAAAAAACCTGAAGCAACCTTGTACTTGTTGGTATGAATCATATTTTAAAAACGAGACAGGGTTTCCTTTACACAGACATAACAGCTGTGATAACAGAACCCACGAGGCTCAGCTTGGTTTATGCAGGTTTGCATCATGTAGACCTGTGCAACTGTATTGAAAATAGTTACACACACAGTTGAGCAACGCAGTTAACCCACTGCTCCCCGGGCGCCGAAGACGTAGATGTTGATCATGACAGCCCACCGCAACTCTCTGATTCAGAGGGGTTAAATGAGGAAGACACACCTCTCTGATTCAGAGGGGTTAAATGAGGAAGACACATTTCAGTTGAATACATTTCAGTTGTACTGACTAGCTATCCCCCCCTTTCCCTTTATGTCATCACTATTGTGTTGATTGACTAATTACAGTTTTGGATTGATAATGTCTAGGTAGGCTACAAACCCAAGTTTGAATATAAACCAAATTTGATCACGTTCACATTTTTCTCCTTACACAAATAAATGGGCTTTGAATACATAATGTTACTGCTTCGATGACCCTGGCCAGAGTGGACATGGGGCATTCTGTAACCTCTATGCAGCTGCAGCGATCAGTAAGCCTATAGTTGATCAGACTGAAAAATTGTCTTTTTTTCGTCCCATACAGTCTATTGAGACCAGGTTGATTTAGCAAACATGATAAACATATCACTACCAACAGACACAAGCAAAAACTTTTTAAAAGAAATGTTGCAGCAGCCTCCACCTAAACAATAGTAATCTCAGATCTGACATGCTGTGAGCGCAGTCTGGTCTCATAGACTAGACGTAACATAATAAATGTAAATCTGGTGAACTCAAATTACTATGATATATGAAAGGAGGGTGGATGGGTGGGTGTATAATGTGAAAATCTAGCAACCCAAAGGATGCCTGTTTGAATCTCATGATGGACAATTTTTTTATTTTAGCTAGTGAGCAACTTTGCAACTACTTAGCATGTTAGCTAACCCTTCCCTTATAACCCAAACCTTAACCCTTTAACCTAACTGCTAACCATAACACTAACACTAACCCCTAGCCTAGCTAACGTTAGCCAGTTAGCTGTACGTTTTGCAGATTCGTAACATATCATACGAATCGCAATAAAAAATGTATACTGTACATACCATACGAAACGTAACACATACTAAATGGAGTGTTTTAAATTTATGTACAGAATAACATGAAAATGCTCTGAGACCAGGTTGGCTAAATAAATACCTGGGGAAAGTGTCTCTTTGCTAAACCTGCATTGTGCCCGGGCCTCGCGACCGTGGATTTCTGTACATCTGATTGGTCAAAACACACACAGAACTTGCAGCGCTCTGACATGTGAAGGACAGATACAATTTGCACGAGTTGACGAATCATGAGGCAAGTTGTCACGTTCTGACCATAGTTCTTTTGTATTTTCTGTGTTTTAGTGTGGTCAGGGCGTGATTTGGGTGGGTTATCCATGTGTTGTGTTTCTATGTTGGGTTTGTTGTTTGGCCTGATATGGTTCTCAATCAGAGGCAGGTGTTAGTCGTTGTCTCTGATTGGAAACCATATTTAGGTAGCCTGTTTTGTGTTGGGTTTTGTGGGTGGTTGTCTTCTGTCTTTGTGTCTATGCACCAGATAGGACTGTTTCGGTTTTGCCGGGTTTTGTCGTTATTAAACATGATGAACACTAACTACGCTGCGTCTTGGTCCGATCCCTGATACACCTCCTCTTCCGACGAAGAGTAGGAAATCTGCCGTTACACAAGTCAGTCTAAAAAAGCGGTAGAATACTTTTTATTCTCCTTTTAACATTTTCACATCAATGTTTTTATTATACTAAATCAAAATGGATTGAAAACTGCTGGGACAAATGTCAGCTCGCCACACATTTACCCTGCCGCCGTGTAATCTTGTTTGGTTATAGTGCCTACCAGTAATCTTGTTTGGTTATAGTGCATACCAGTAATCTTGTTGGTTGTATGGCCTACCAGTCATCTTGTTGGTTATAGTGCCTACCAGTAATCTTGTTTGGTTATAGTGCCTACCAGTCATCTTGTTGGTTGTATGGCCTACCAGTCATCTTGTTGGTTGTAGGGCCTACCAGTAATCTTGTTGGTTGTAGGGCCTACCAGTAATCTTGTTTGGTTGTAGGGCCTACCAGTAATCTTGTTTGGTTGTAGGGTCTACCAGTAATATTGTTGGTTGTAGGGCCTACCAGTAATCTTGTTTGGTTGTAGGGCCTACCAGTAATATTGTTGGTTATAGTGCCTACCAGTCATCTTGTTGGTTATAGGGCCTACCAGTCATCTTGTTGGTTATAGGGCCTACCAGTCATCTTGTTGGTTGTAGGGCCTACCAGTCATCTTGTTGGTTGTAGGGCCTACCAGTAATCTTGTTGGTTGTAGGGCCTACCAGTAATATTGTTGGTTATAGGGCCTACCAGTCATCTTGTTGGTTGTAGGGCCTACCAGTAATCTTGTTGGTTATAGGGTCTACCAGTCATCTTGTTGGTTGTAGGGCCTACCAGTCATCTTGTTGGTTGTAGGGCCTACCAGTAATCTTGTTGGTTGTAGGGCCTACCAGTCATCTTGTTGGTTGTAGGGCCTACCAGTCATCTTGTTGGTTGTAGGGCCTACCAGTCATCTTGTTGGTTGTAGGGCCTACCAGTAATCTTGTTGGTTGTAGGGCCTACCAGTAATCCTGTTGGTTGTAGTGCCTACCAGTCATCTTGTTGGTTGTAGGGCCTACCAGTCATCTTGTTGGTTATAGGGCCTACCAGTAATCTTGTTGGTTATAGGGCCTACCAGTCATCTTGTTGGTTATAGGGCCTACCAGTCATCTTGTTGGTTGTAGGGCCTACCAGTAGTCTTGTTGGTTATAGGGCCTACCAGTAATCTTGTCGGTTGTGTCTCATTTCAGAGAACACAGCTCAGTGTGTCCTCATCCGGCTACCATTGATACAGCTCTGCTTTTTCCATAATGTGTCAAATTACTAAACATTTCACTGTCTTTGTTCCCTGTCAGTAACATAATGTTGTGTAGGAGGATGAAACGACAGAAATGAGGAGTTAGTCATAAAGACTTGTTTTATTGCTCCGTTAGGCTACCTGCCGCCCTACATCAGATAGACAGGGATCCTCATTTAGTCTACCTGCCACCCTATATCAGATAGACAGGGATCCTTATTTAGGCTACCTGCCGCCCTACATCAGACAGACAGGGATCCTCATTTAGTCTACCTGCCACCCTATATCAGATAGACAGGGCTCTTCATTTAGGCTACCTGCCACCCTATATCAGATAGACAGGGATCCTCATTTAGGCTACCTGCCGCCCTACATCAGATAGACAGGGATCATCATTTAGGCTACCTGCCGCCCTATATCAGATAGACAGGGATCTTCATTTAGGCTACCTGCCACCCTACATCAGATAGACAGGGATCTTCATTTAGGCTACCTGCCGCCCTACATCAGATAGACAGGGCTCCTCATTTAGGCTACCTGCCGCCCTACATCAGATAGACAGGGCTCTTCATTTAGGCTACCTGCCACCCTACATCAGATAGACAGGGCTCTTCATTTAGGCTACCTGCAGCCCTACATCAGATAGACAGGGATCCTCATTTAGGCTACCTGCCGCCCTACATCAGATAGACAGGGATCCTCATTTAGGCTACCTGCCGCCCTACATCAGATAGACAGGGATCCTCATTTAGGCTACCTGCCGCCCTATATCAGATAGACAGGGCTCCTCATTTAGGCTACCTGCCGCCCTATATCAGATAGACAGGGCTCCTCATTTAGGCTACCTGCCGCCCTATATCAGATAGACAGGGCTCCTCATTTAGGCTACCTGCCGCCCTACACCAGATAGACAGGGCTCTTCATTTAGGCTACCTGCCGCCCTACATCAGATAGACAGGGATCCTCATTTAGGCTACCTGCCGCCCTACATCAGATAGACAGGGCTCCTCATTTAGGCTACCTGCCGCCCTACATCAGAGAGACAGGGATCCTCATTTAGGCTACCTGCCGCCCTACATCAGATAGACAGGGATCATCATTTAGGCTACCTGCCGCCCTACATCAGATAGACAGGGCTCTTCATTTAGGCTACCTGCCGCCCTATATCAGATAGACAGGGATCATCATTTAGGCTACCTGCCGCCCTATATCAGATAGACAGGGCTCCTCATTTAGGCTACCTGCCACCCTATATCAGAGAGACAGGGATCCTCATTTAGGCTACCTGCCGCCCTACATCAGACACACAGGGCTCCTCATTTAGGCTACCTGCCGCCCTACATCAGAGAGACAGGGATCCTCATTTAGGTTACCTGCCACCCTATATCAGATGGACAGGGATCCTCATTTAGGCTACCTGCCGCCCTATATCAGATAGACAGGGCTCCTCATTTAGGCTACCTGCCACCCTATATCAGATAGACAGGGATCCTCATTTAGGCTACCTGCCGCCCTATATCAGACAGACAGGGATCCTCATTTAGGCTACCTGCCGCCCTATATCAGATAGACAGGGCTCTTCATTTAGGCTACCTGCCGCCCTATATCAGATAGACAGGGATCCTCATTTAGGCTACCTGCCGCCCTATATCAGATAGACAGGGAACCTCATTTAGGCTACCTGCCGCCCTATATCAGACAGACAGGGATCCTCATTTAGGCTACCTGCCGCCCTATATCAGACAGACAGGGATCCTCATTTAGGCTACCTGCCGCCCTATATCAGATAGACAGGGCTCTTCATTTAGGCTACCTGCCGCCCTATATCAGATAGACAGGGATCCTCATTTAGGCTACCTGCCGCCCTATATCAGATAGACAGGGATCCTCATTTAGGCTACCTGCCACCCTATATCAGATAGACAGGGCTCCTCATTTAGGCTACCTGCCGCCCTATATCAGATAGACAGGGCTCCTCATTTAGGCTACCTGCCGCCCTATATCAGATAGACAGGGCTCCTCATTTAGGCTACCTGCCGCCCTACACCAGATAGACAGGGCTCTTCATTTAGGCTACCTGCCGCCCTACATCAGATAGACAGGGATCCTCATTTAGGCTACCTGCCGCCCTACATCAGATAGACAGGGCTCCTCATTTAGGCTACCTGCCGCCCTACATCAGAGAGACAGGGATCCTCATTTAGGCTACCTGCCGCCCTACATCAGATAGACAGGGATCATCATTTAGGCTACCTGCCGCCCTACATCAGATAGACAGGGCTCTTCATTTAGGCTACCTGCCGCCCTATATCAGATAGACAGGGATCATCATTTAGGCTACCTGCCGCCCTATATCAGATAGACAGGGCTCCTCATTTAGGCTACCTGCCGCCCTATATCAGATAGACAGGGATCATCATTTAGGCTACCTGCCGCCCTACATCAGATAGAAAGGGCTCCTCATTTAGGCTACCTGCCGCCCTACATCAGATAGACAGGGCTCCTCATTTAGGCTACCTGCCGCCCTATATCAGATAGACAGGGAACCTCATTTAGGCTACCTGCCGCCCTATATCAGACAGACAGGGATCCTCATTTAGGCTACCTGCCGCCCTATATCAGATAGACAGGGCTCTTCATTTAGGCTACCTGCCGCCCTATATCAGATAGACAGGGCTCCTCATTTAGGCTACCTGCCGCCCTATATCAGATAGACAGGGCTCCTCATTTAGGCTACCTGCCACCCTATATCAGATAGACAGGGCTCCTCATTTAGGCTACCTGCCACCCTATATCAGAGAGACAGGGATCCTCATTTAGGCTACCTGCCGCCCTACATCAGACAGACAGGGCTCCTCATTTAGGCTACCTGCCGCCCTACATCAGAGAGACAGGGATCCTCATTTAGGTTACCTGCCACCCTATATCAGATAGACAGGGATCCTCATTTAGGCTACCTGCCGCCCTATATCAGATAGACAGGGCTCCTCATTTAGGCTACCTGCCACCCTATATCAGATAGACAGGGATCCTCATTTAGGCTACCTGCCGCCCTATATCAGACAGACAGGGATCCTCATTTAGGCTACCTGCCGCCCTATATCAGATAGACAGGGCTCTTCATTTAGGCTACCTGCCGCCCTATATCAGATAGACAGGGATCCTCATTTAGGCTACCTGCCGCCCTATATCAGATAGACAGGGAACCTCATTTAGGCTACCTGCCGCCCTATATCAGACAGACAGGGATCCTCATTTAGGCTACCTGCCGCCCTATATCAGACAGACAGGGATCCTCATTTAGGCTACCTGCCGCCCTATATCAGATAGACAGGGCTCTTCATTTAGGCTACCTGCCGCCCTATATCAGATAGACAGGGATCCTCATTTAGGCTACCTGCCGCCCTATATCAGATAGACAGGGATCCTCATTTAGGCTACCTGCCACCCTATATCAGATAGACAGGGCTCCTCATTTAGGCTACCTGCCGCCCTATATCAGATAGACAGGGCTCCTCATTTAGGCTACCTGCCGCCCTATATCAGATAGACAGGGCTCCTCATTTAGGCTACCTGCCGCCCTACACCAGATAGACAGGGATCTTCATTTAGGCTACCTGCCGCCCTACATCAGATAGACAGGGATCCTCATTTAGGCTACCTGCCGCCCTACATCAGATAGACAGGGCTCCTCATTTAGGCTACCTGCCGCCCTACATCAGAGAGACAGGGATCCTCATTTAGGCTACCTGCCGCCCTACATCAGATAGACAGGGATCATCATTTAGGCTACCTGCCGCCCTACATCAGATAGACAGGGCTCTTCATTTAGGCTACCTGCCGCCCTATATCAGATAGACAGGGATCATCATTTAGGCTACCTGCCGCCCTATATCAGATAGACAGGGCTCCTCATTTAGGCTACCTGCCGCCCTATATCAGATAGACAGGGATCATCATTTAGGCTACCTGCCGCCCTACATCAGATAGAAAGGGCTCCTCATTTAGGCTACCTGCCGCCCTACATCAGATAGACAGGGCTCCTCATTTAGGCTACCTGCCGCCCTATATCAGATAGACAGGGCTCCTCATTTAGGCTACATGCCGCCCTACATCAGACAGACAGGGCTCCTCATTTAGGCTACCTGCCACCCTATATCAGATAGACAGGGCTCCTCATTTAGGCTACCTGCCACCCTATATCAGAGAGACAGGGATCCTCATTTAGGCTACCTGCCGCCCTACATCAGACAGACAGGGCTCCTCATTTAGGCTACCTGCCACCCTACATCAGAGAGACAGGGATCCTCATTTAGGTTACCTGCCACCCTATATCAGATAGACAGGGATCCTCATTTAGGCTACCTGCCGCCCTATATCAGATAGACAGGGCTCCTCATTTAGGCTACCTGCCACCCTATATCAGATAGACAGGGATCCTCATTTAGGCTACCTGCCGCCCTATATCAGACAGACAGGGATCCTCATTTAGGCTACCTGCCGCCCTATATCAGATAGACAGGGCTCTTCATTTAGGCTACCTGCCGCCCTATATCAGATAGACAGGGATCCTCATTTAGGCTACCTGCTGCCCTATATCAGATAGACAGGGAACCTCATTTAGGCTACCTGCCGCCCTATATCAGACAGACAGGGATCCTCATTTAGGCTACCTGCCGCCCTATATCAGACAGACAGGGATCCTCATTTAGGCTACCTGCCGCCCTATATCAGATAGACAGGGCTCTTCATTTAGGCTACCTGCCGCCCTATATCAGATAGACAGGGATCCTCATTTAGGCTACCTGCCGCCCTATATCAGATAGACAGGGATCCTCATTTAGGCTACCTGCCACCCTATATCAGATAGACAGGGCTCCTCATTTAGGCTACCTGCCGCCCTACATCAGACAGACAGGGATCCTCATTTAGGCTACCTGCCGCCCTACATCAGATAGACAGGGCTCCTCATTTAGGCTACCTGCCGCCCTACATCAGATAGACAGGGCTCTTCATTTAGGCTACCTGCCGCCCTACATCAGATAGACAGGGCTCCTCATTTAGGCTACCTGCCGCCCTACATCAGATAGACAGGGCTCCTCATTTAGGCTACCTGCCGCCCTACATCAGACAGACAGGGCTCCTCATTTAGGCTACCTGCCGCCCTACATCAGATAGACAGGGCTCATCATTTAGGCTACCTGCCGCCCTACATCAGATAGACAGGGCTCCTCATTTAGGCTACCTGCCGCCCTACATCAGAGACAGGGATCCTCATTTAGGCTACCTACCGCCCTACATCAGACAGACAGGGCTCCTCATTTAGGCTACCTGCCGCCCTACATCAGACAGACAGGGCTCCTCATTTAGGCTACCTGCCGCCCTATATCAGATAGACAGGGCTCCTCATTTAGGCTACCTGCCGCCCTACATCAGATAGACAGGGCTCCTCATTTAGGCTACCTGCCGCCCTACATCAGATAGACAGGGCTCCTCATTTAGGCTACCTGCCGCCCTACATCAGACAGACAGGGCTCCTCATTTAGGCTACCTGCCGCCCTACATCAGACAGACAGGGCTCCTCATTTAGGCTACCTGCCGCCCTACATCAGACAGACAGGGCTCCTCATTTAGGCTACCTGCCGCCCTATATCAGAGAGACAGGGCTCCTCATTTAGGCTACCTGCCGCCCTATATCAGATAGACAGGGATCCTCATTTAGGCTACCTGCCGCCCTATATCAGAGAGACAGGGCTCCTCATTTAGGCTACCTGCCGCCCTACATCAGATAGACAGGGCTCCTCATTTAGGCTACCTGCCGCCCTATATCAGATAGACAGGGCTCCTCATTTAGGCTACCTGCCGCCCTACATCAGATAGACAGGGCTCCTCATTTAGGCTACCTGCCGCCCTACATCAGATAGACAGGGCTCCTCATTTAGGCTACCTGCCGCCCTACATCAGATAGACAGGGCTCCTCATTTAGGCTACCTGCCGCCCTATATCAGATAGACAGGGCTCCTCATTTAGGCTACCTGCCGCCCTACACCAGATAGACAGGGCTCTTCATTTAGGCTACCTGCCGCCCTACATCAGATAGACAGGGATCCTCATTTAGGCTACCTGCCGCCCTACATCAGATAGACAGGGCTCCTCATTTAGGCTACCTGCCGCCCTACATCAGAAAGACAGGGATCCTCATTTAGGCTACCTGCCGCCCTATATCAGATAGACAGGGATCATCATTTAGGCTACCTGCCGCCCTACATCAGATAGACAGGGCTCTTCATTTAGGCTACCTGCCGCCCTATATCAGATAGACAGGGATCATCATTTAGGCTACCTGCCGCCCTATATCAGATAGACAGGGCTCCTCATTTAGGCTACCTGCCGCCCTATATCAGATAGACAGGGATCATCATTTAGGCTACCTGCCGCCCTACATCAGATAGACAGGGCTCCTCATTTAGGCTACCTGCCGCCCTACATCAGATAGACAGGGCTCCTCATTTAGGCTACCTGCCGCCCTATATCAGATAGACAGGGCTCCTCATTTAGGCTACCTGCCGCCCTATATCAGACAGACAGGGCTCCTCATTTAGGCTACCTGCCGCCCTATATCAGACAGACAGGGCTCCTCATTTAGGCTACCTGCCGCCCTACATCAGATAGACAGGACTCCTCATTTAGGCTACCTGCCGCCCTACATCAGATAGACAGGACTCCTCATTTAGGCTACCTGCCACCCTACATCAGATACAGGGCTCCTCATTTAGGCTACCTGCCACCCTATATCAGATACAGGGCTCCTCATTTAGGCTACCTGCCGCCCTACATCAGACAGACAGGGCTCCTCATTTAGGCTACCTGCCGCCCTACATCAGATAGACAGGGCTCCTCATTTAGGCTACCTGCCGCCCTACATCAGACAGACAGGGCTCCTCATTTAGGCTACCTGCCACCCTATATCAGATAGACAGGGCTCCTCATTTAGGCTACCTGCCGCCCTACATCAGATAGACAGGGCTCCTCATTTAGTCTACCTGCCGCCCTACACCAGATAGACAGGGATCCTCATTTAGGCTACCTGCCACCCTATATCAGATAGACAGGGCTCCTCATTTAGGCTACCTGCCGCCCTACATCAGATAGACAGGGATCCTCATTTAGGCTACCTGCCGCCCTATATCAGATAGACAGGGATCCTCATTTAGGCTACCTGCCGCCCTATATCAGATAGACAGGGCTCCTCATTTAGGCTACCTGCCGCCCTACATCAGATAGACAGGGCTCCTCATTTAGGCTACCTGCCGCCCTATATCAGATAGACAGGGCTCCTCATTTAGGCTACCTGCCGCACTACAACAGACAGACAGGGCTCCTCATTTAGGCTACCTGCCGCCCTATATCAGATAGACAGGGCTCCTCATTTAGGCTACCTGCCGCCCTACATCAGACAGACAGGGCTCCTCATTTAGGCTACCTGCCACCCTAATTCAGAGAGACAGGGATCCTCATTTAGGCTACCTGCCGCCCTACATCAGACAGACAGGGCTCCTCATTTAGGCTACCTGCCGCCCTACATCAGAGAGACAGGGATCCTCATTTAGGTTACCTGCCACCCTACATCAGATAGACAGGGATCCTCATTTAGGCTACCTGCCGCCCTATATCAGATAGACAGGGATCCTCATTTAGGCTAACTGCCGCCCTATATCAGATAGACAGGGATCCTCATTTAGGCTACCTGCCGCCCTATATCAGATAGACAGGGCTACTCATTTAGGCTACCTGCCGCCCTATATCAGATAGACAGGGCTCCTCATTTAGGCTACCTGCCGCCCTACATCAGATAGACAGGGCTCCTCATTTAGGCTACCTGCCGCCCTATATCAGAGAGACAGGGATCCTCATTTAGGCTACCTGCCGCCCTACATCAGAGAGACAGGGATCCTCATTTAGGTTACCTGCCACCCTATATCAGATAGACAGGGATCCTCATTTAGGCTACCTGCCGCCCTATATCAGAGAGACAGGGATCCTCATTTAGGTTACCTGCCACCCTATATCAGATAGACAGGGATCCTCATTTAGGCTACCTGCCGCCCTATATCAGATAGACAGGGCTCCTCATTTAGGCTACCTGCCGCCCTATATCAGAGAGACAGGGATCCTCATTTAGGCTACCTGCCGCCCTATATCAGATAGACAGGGCTCCTCATTTAGGCTACCTGCCGCCCTACATCAGATAGACAGGGCTCCTCATTTAGGCTACCTGCCGCCCTACATCAGATAGACAGGGCTCCTCATTTAGGCTACCTGCCGCCCTACATCAGACAGACAGGGCTCCTCATTTAGGCTACCTGCCGCCCTACATCAGACAGACAGGGCTCCTCATTTAGGCTACCTGCCGCCCTACATCAGATAGACAGGGCTCTTCATTTAGGCTACCTGCCGCCCTACATCAGACAGACAGGGCTCTTCATTTAGGCTACCTGCCGCCCTACATCAGACAGACAGGGCTCTTCATTTAGGCTACCTGCCGCCCTATATCAGATAGACAGGGATCCTCATTTAGGCTACCTGCCGCCCTATATCAGAGAGACAGTGCTCCTCATTTAGGCTACCTGCCGCCCTACATCAGATAGACAGGGCTCCTCATTTAGGCTACCTGCCGCCCTACATCAGATAGACAGGGCTCCTCATTTAGGCTACCTGCCGCCCTACATCAGATAGACAGGGCTCCTCATTTAGGCTACCTGCCGCCCTATATCAGAGAGACAGGGCTCCTCATTTAGGCTACCTGCCGCCCTATATCAGATAGACAGGGCTCCTCATTTAGGCTACCTGCCGCCCTACATCAGATAGACAGGGCTCCTCATTTAGGCTACCTGCCGCCCTACATCAGATAGACAGGGCTCCTCATTTAGGCTACCTGCCGCCCTACATCAGACAGACAGGGCTCCTCATTTAGGCTACCTGCCGCCCTACATCAGACAGACAGGGCTCCTCATTTAGGCTACCTGCCGCCCTACATCAGATAGACAGGGCTCTTCATTTAGGCTACCTGCCGCCCTACATCAGACAGACAGGGCTCTTCATTTAGGCTACCTGCCGCCCTACATCAGACAGACAGGGCTCTTCATTTAGGCTACCTGCCGCCCTATATCAGATAGACAGGGATCCTCATTTAGGCTACCTGCCGCCCTATATCAGAGAGACAGTGCTCCTCATTTAGGCTACCTGCCGCCCTACATCAGATAGACAGGGCTCCTCATTTAGGCTACCTGCCGCCCTACATCAGATAGACAGGGCTCCTCATTTAGGCTACCTGCCGCCCTACATCAGATAGACAGGGCTCCTCATTTAGGCTACCTGCCGCCCTATATCAGAGAGACAGGGCTCCTCATTTAGGCTAAAATCTTATCACTGAGTAATTAATCATACTTAAGGTAAGATGGAAATTACTTTTCTGCAACCATTTCATGACTTGTAACTAAATTACATTAGTGTAAAAAACGCTCAAATATACTGTTTACACACTGGATGTATAACTGTACTTCTACCGCCATCTAGTGGCTGAATGATATTAGAGCATGTCTTTAAAAGGACTACGCCTGGGAAACGTCATACAATAATACGGAAGCAGAGCGGTGGACAAAGAATACCGCACACACGCGGATAATATTGATACAATCCCACCAGAGAAGTATGTAAAAACAGCATTTTATTTACGTTACTTACCAAGCTATAAACGACACGTCAGCATTTTTTTTTTTACCTCGTGTATTCAATATTTGATTACGTTAGTGAACAAGATTGTATACAGTGGTTACACAGTTTCTTGTTTCATTATCAGACTGTCAGCTCAACCTGAAATAGAAGGTGAAACGTTTGGCTAGTAACCTATCTTTGGCTCAACTGTCAGGTGATACCCCAAGCCAGCAAGTCAAATTGACTGACCACTTTATAAATAAAGTGATGTTATTCTTTATTTATTTAAACTTTATTTAACTAGGCAAATCAGTTAAAGAACAAGTTCTTATTTACAATGACGGCCTACCAAAAGGCCTCCTACAGTGACGGGGGCTGGGATAAAAAATACAACAAAAAATATATAGGACAAAACACATCACGACAAGAGAGACCTAAAACAACAAACAGCATGGCAGCAACACATGAAAACATAGCATGGTAGCAACCCAACATGGCAGCAGCACAACGTGGTAGCAACACAACATGGTACAAACATTGGGTGATAAAGACAGGCCGATGTTTGAGATGGCTAGTATAAATCCAAAACAACAACATACACATGGATTGTAAATGCTTTCTTGTAATATATTATTATTCTTTCAGGTCAATCCCAGTGTGACAATGGATGGCTACTCGGTCCATAAAGTAATAGGTGAAGGGTCCTTTGGTCGAGCACTACTCGTCCAATCCAGAATCAACCATGAGAACTATGTCATGAAAGAGATCCTACTCCCAAAGGTAGGTTACTATTACCATTAAAAAAAGGAATACAGTATACAGGTAATTGGCAAAGCAAAGGAAACACCAACATAGTGTCCTAACAGGATGTAGATCCACTACGAGCAGCCAGCACAGCTTCAGTGCACCTTGTCATAGGTTCTCCAAGTGTCTGGAATTCTATTGGAGGGATGCAACACCCAATTCCTCCTCGTGAAATTCCATAATTTGGTGTTTTGTTGATGTTGGTGGAGAAAACGCTGACTCAGCCGTCGCTCCTGAATTTCCCAGAAGTGTTCGATTGGGTTGAGATCAGGTGACTGATCAGGTGACCGTGGCATACGGTTCACATCGTTTTCATGCTCGTCAAACCATTCAGTGACCACTTCAAATCAAATGTTATTTGTCACATGCGCCGAATACAACAACCTTACAGTGAAATGTTACTTACAAGCTGTTAACCAACAATGCAGTTTTAAGAAAATACCTAAAATACCTATATATAAAAAAAAAAAAAAAAGGTAAGAGATGAGAATAACAAATAATGAAAGAGCAGCAGACATTAAATAACAATAGAGGGGCTATATACAGGGGGTACCGGTACAGAGTCAAAGTCGATTAGTCGAGGTAATTGAGGTAATATGTACTGTACATGTAGGTAGAGTTATTAAAGTGACTTATGCATAGATAATAACAGAGTAGCACCAGCATAAAGGGGGGGAAATGCAAATACCCTGGGTAGCCATTTGACTAGCTGTTCAGGACTCTTACGGCTTGGGGGGTAGAAGCTGTTTAGAAGCCTCTTGGACCTAGACTTGGCGCTCTGGTACCGCTTGCCGTGCGGTTGAAGTCAGAAGTTTACATACACTTATGTTGGAGTCATTTAAACTCGTTTTTTAAACCACTCCACAAATTTCTTGTTAAATATAGTTTTGGCAAGTCGGTTAGGACATCTACTTTGTGCATGACACAAGTAATTTTTCCAACAATTGTTAACAGACAGATTATTTCACTTAAAATTCACTGTATCATAATTCCAGTGGGTCAGAAGTGTACATACACTAAGTTGACTGAGCCTTTATACAGCTTGGAAAATTCCAGAAAATTATGTCATGGCTTTAGAAGCTTCTGATAGGCTAATTGACATAATTTGAGTCAATAAGGAGTGTACCTGTGGATGTATTTCAGGCCTACTTTCAAACTCACTGCCTCTTTGCTTGACATCATGGAAAAATCAAAAGAAATCAGCAAGGCTAGTTAATCCTTGGGAGCAATTTCCAAACGCCTGAAACACCATGGTACCACGCAGTCGTCATACCGCTCAGGAAGGAGACGCGTTCTGTCTCCTAGAGAAGAACGCACTTTGGTGCGAAAAGTGCAAATCAATCCCAGAACAACAGCAAAGGACCTCGTGAAGATACTGGAGGAAACAGGTACAAAAGTATCTATATCCACAGTAAAACGAGTCCTATATCGACATTACCTGAAAGGCCGCTCAGCAAGGAAGAAGCCACTGCTACAAAACCGCCATTAAAAACGCCAGACTACAGTTTGCAACTGCACATGGGGACAAAGATTGTACTTTTTAGAGAAATATTCTCTGGTCTGAAAAAGTAGAACTGTTTGGCCATAATGACCATCGTTAGGTTTGGAGGAAAATGGCGGAGGCTTGCAAGCCAAAGAACACCATCCCAACCGTGAAGCACGGGTGTGGCAGCATGTTGTGGGGGTGCTTTGCTGCAGGAGGGTCTGGTGCACGTCACAAAATAGATGGCATCATAAGGATGGAAAATTATGTGGATATATTGAAGCAACATCTCAAGACATCAGTCAGGAAGTTAAAGCTTGGTTGCAAATGGGTCTTCCAAATGGACAATGACCCCAAGCATACTTCAAAAGTTGTTGCAAAATGGCTTAAGGACAACAAAGTCAAGGTATTGGAGTGGCCATCACAAAGCCCTGACCTCAATCCTATAGAAAATGTGTGGGAAGAACTGAAAAAGTGTGTGCGAGCGTGTGCGAGCAAGGAGGCCTACAAACCTGACTCAGTTACACCAGCTCTGTCAGGAGGAATAGGCCAAAATTCACCCAACGTATTGTGGGAAGCTTGTGCAAGGCTACCCAAAACGTTTGACCCAAGTTAAACAATTTAAAGGCAATGCTACCAAATACTAATTGAGTGTATGTCAACTTCTGACCCACTGGGAATGTGATGAAAAAAATAAAAGCTGAAATAAATACTTCTCTCTACTATTATTCTGACATTTCACATTCTTAAAATAAAGTGGTGATCCTAACTGACCTAACACAAGGCATTTTTACTAGGATTAAATGTCAGGAATTGTGCAAAGTTTAGTTTAAATGTATTTGGCAAAGGTGTATGTAAACTTCCGACTTCAACTGTATGACTATGGTGGCTGGAGTCTTTGACAATTTTTGGGCCCTTCCTCTCACACCGCCTGGCATGGCAGGAAGCTTGGCCCCGGTGATATACTGGGCCATACACACTACCCTCTGTAGTGCCTTGCGGTCGGAAGCCGAACAGTTGCCATACAAGGCGGTGACGCAACCCGACAGGATGCTGTCGATGGTGTAGCTGTAAAACCTTTTGAGGATCTGAGGTTGTTTGTGACAAAAAAAAATCTTGCAGGGCAACATAACAGCCGTGGTAGTCAAAAATAATGACCTGCCCTGCATTTTTATACATATACCCTAAACATGATGTTAATTTCTTAACTCAGGAACCACACCTATGTTAGGGAAGCAGACTCTTTGGTCCGTTAAAAAAAAAAACTATGTAAAATATTGTTGTGCTGAAGCTTGGAAAATAAGTAAATGTGACTCTAGATGACAACTTAATTATATTTGTTTCCATCATTTCCCGAAGTGAAATCCGCTTCGTGTTTTTGTTTCCTTGCCGTCATACTAACGAGTATCGCGATACTGGTATTGTCCCGGACCTACTGTGTTGACGCACCTGCTTTCAATATACCTGGATATCTAGCTATATTACTTAGCATGTTTTCCTTTTGGCGCTAACCTACATGTGTGCATTCATCATAATAACTACATCTGAGCCAGATGCGTCTTCTTGCTGCTGAGCCTTCTTCTTCGTGGCTTCTTAACACTGGACCAGCTCAGCACATATCAAAGCTGCAGGCTAAAGTTCAATCTAGACTTGGTTTCCTCTATCGTAATCGCTCCTCTTTCACCCCAGCTGCCAAACTAACCCTGATTCAGATGACCATCCTACCCAAGTTAGATTACGGAGACATAATTTATAGATCGGCAGGTAAGGGTGCTCTCGAGCGGCTAGATGTTCTTTACTATTCGGCCATCGGATTTGCCACCAATGCTCCTTATAGGACACATCAATGCACTCTGTACTCCTCTGTAAACTGGTCATCTCTGTATACCTGTCGCAAGACCCACTGGTTGATGCTTATTTATAAAACCCTCTTAGGCCTCACTCCCCCCTATCTGAGATACATACTGCAGCCCTCATCCTCCACATACAACACCCGTTCTACCAGTCACATTCTGTTAAAGGTCCTCAAAGCACACACATCCCTGGGTCGCTCCTCTTTTCAGTTCGCTGCAGCTAGCGACTGGAACGAGCTGCAACAAACACTCAAACTGGACAGTTTTATCTCAATCTCTTCATTCAAAGACTCAATCACACTCTTTCACTTACTGACAGTTGTGGCTGCATCACGTGATGTATTGTTGCCTCTATGTTCTTGCCCTTTGTTCCAATAATGTTTGTAACATGTTGTGTTGCTACCATGTTGTTGCCATGTTGTGTTGTTGCCATGTTGTGTTGCTACTATGTTGTTGCCATGTTGTGTTGCTACCATGTTGTTGTCATGTTGTGTTGCTACTATGTTGTTGCCATGTTGTGTTGCTACCATGTTGTTGCCATGTTGTGTTGCTACCATGTTGTTGCCATGTTGTGTTGCTACCATGTTGTTGCCATGTTGTGTTGTTGCCATGTTGTGTTGCTACCATGTTGTTGCCATGTTGTGTTGCTACCATGTTGTTGCCATGTTGTGTTGCTACCATGTTTTTGCCATGTTGTGTTGCTACCATGTTGTTGTCATGTTGTGTTGCTACCATGTTGTTGCCATGTTGTGTTACTACCATGTTGTTGCCATGTTGTGTTGTTGCCATGTTGTGTTGCTACCATGTTTTTGCCATGTTGTGTTGCTACCATGTTGTTGCCATGTTGTGTTGCTACCATGTTGTGTTGCTACCATGTTGTTGCCATGTTGTGTTGCTACCATGTTTTTGCCATGTTGTGTTGCTACCATGTTGTTGTCATGTTGTGTTGCTACCATGTTGTTGCCATGTTGTGGTACTACCATGTTGTTGCCATGTTGTGTTACTACCATGTTTTTGCCATGTTGTGTTGTTGTCATGCTGTGTTGTTGTCATGCTGTGTTGCTACCATGTTGTTGTCATGCTGTGTTGCTACCATGTTGTTGCCATGTTGTGTTGCTACCATGTTGTTGCCATGTTGTGTTGTTGCCAAGTTGTGTTGCTACCATGTTGTGTTGTTGTCATGCTGTGTTGTTGTCATGCTGTGTTGCTACCATGTTGTTGTCATGTTGTGTTGCTACCATGTTGTTGTCATGCTGTGTTGTCATGCTGTGTTGCTACCATGTTGTCCTGCTGCCATGTTGTGTTGCTACCATGTTGTTGTCATGTTGTGTTGCTACCATGTTGTTGTCATGTTGTGTTGCTACCATGTTGTTGTCATGTTGTGTTGCTACCATGTTGTTGTCATGTTGTGTTGCTACCATGTTGTTGTCATGCTGTGTTGCTACCATGTTGTTGTCATGCTGTGTTGCTACCATGTTGTTGTCATGCTGTGTTGCTACTATGTTGTTGTCATGTGTTGCTACTATGTTGTTGTCATGCTGTGTTGCTACCATGCTGTGTTGTCATGTGTTGCTACCATGCTGTGTTGTCTTAGGTCTCTCTTTATGTAACGTTGTGGTGTCTCTCTTTATGTAGTGTTGTGGTGTCTCTCTTTATGTAGTGTTGTGTTGTCTCTCTTGTTGTGATGTGTGTTTTGTCCTATATTTATATTTATATTGTATTTATTTATATTTCTTTAAATCCCAGGCTCCTGTCCCCGCAGGATGCCTTTTGGTAGGCCGTCATTTAAATAAGAATTTGTTCTTAACTAACTTGCCTAGTTAAATAAAGGTTAAATAAAAAATGTATTCAAGTAATAACTGTCTTTTTCAGACACAATCCAAGATGGCAAACACCAGAAGAGAAGCTGTACTCCTGTCCAGGATGAAACATCCCAGCATAGTGGCCTTCAGGGACTCTTTTGAAGGTAGACAATTTCACTGAGGTTATCTTGATTTTGAAATGCAACTGCTTTGATACTGCCATCCTTGTCAGATTAATGTAATCCCACTGGGCAAAAACTGGTTGAATTAACGTTGTTTCTCCACGTCATTTCAACAACAAAATGTAATGAGATAACATTGAATCAACATGGGAAAAACTGATTTAGATTTGAAAAGTCATCAGTAAGGGCATTGTATATAATTTTTTCAACCAACTTTTAACCTAAATCCAATGACATGGTGTCATTTTTTGGTTGATTTCATGTTAAATTCACGTTAGTTGACAACTCAACCAAATGTAAATCAAATCTAGACGTTGAACTGACGTCTGTGCCCAGTCGAATGCTTTTGCTCTGCTTATGTATGTAATCGGGTATGTGTGGCTTATGAATGTGAAGTCTGTATATAGAAAACCCTTCCAGATAAAGTAGAGTGTCTTGTCTCCTGTAGGTGACGGCCTCCTCTACATAGTAATGGAGTTCTGTGGTGGTGGAGACCTACTCCAGAAGATACAGCAACAGAAAAACACGCTGTTCTCACAGGATACAGTAGGACACCTTCATTAATCAATTCATAGGATTCATTAGGTAATTCGCTAACTCAGCCAAATGCAAATCTCTAATAGTAGACCAGTAAATGGTTACCCACTGTTTTGAAAACACAAACTGGTACAAACTAACTGGTAAGGCTGTGACGAACATGGAATTTTGGGTGACTGTAATTGGCCAGCCAAATGACCGTGGTCTTCGTAATAACCATTCGAATAGCAAAAAATATATATATTTTCACGACCGTTCAATAGTTTGGGGTCACATAGAAATGTCCTTGTTTTTGAAAGAAAAGCAACTTTTTTTTATCTATTAAAATAACATCAAATTGATCAGAAATACAGTGTAGACATTGTTAATGTTGTAAATGACTATTGTAGCTGGAAACGGTTGATTTAATGGAATATCTACATAGGCGTACAGAGGCCCATTATCAGCAACCATCACTCCTGTGTTCTAATGGCACATTGTGTTAGATAATCCAAGTTTATAATTTTAAAAGGCTAATTGATCATTAGAAAACCCTTTTGCAATGATGTTAGCACAGCTGAAAACTGTTGGTCTGATTAAAGAAGCAACAAAACTGGCCTTCTTTAGACTAGTTGAGTATCTGGAGCATCAGCATTTGTGGGTTCGATTACAGGCTCAAAATAGCCAGAAACAAATAACTTTCTTCTGAAACTCGTCAGTCTATTCTTGTTCTGAGAAATGAAGGCTATTCCATGTGAGAAATTACCAAGAAACTGAAGATCTCATACAACACTGTGTACTACTCCCTTCACAGAACAGCGCAAACTGGCTCTAACCAGAATAGAAAGAGGAGTTGGAGGCCCCGGTGCACAACTGAGTAAGAGGACAAGTACATTAGAGTGTCTAGTTTGAGAAACAGACGCCTCACAAGTCCTCAACTGATAGCTTCATTAAATAGTACCCGCAAAACACCAGTCTCAGCGTCAGCAGTGAAGAGGCGACTCCGGGATGCTGGCCTTCTAGGCAGAGTTCCTCTGTCCAGTGTCTGTGTTCTTTTGCCCATCTTAATCTTTTCGTTTTATTGGCCAGTCTGAGATATGGCTTTTTCTTTGCAACTCTGCCTACTAATATGATGAGCCAGCTAATATGGTGACAATGATGTAGGCTGTGTGTAGCGGTTATGGTATAAATTATTACACACAATACCAGGCAGCCGATCCAAGTCCATTCGATTCATTGTTTGCTACAACACCTTACTTGTTTTAGCAAAGGGCAACACAGTTTCATCACATTGTTAAGAGTCCAGTCCTGCCTTCCGAGTGGTGCAGTGGTCTAAGGCACTGCATCGCAGTGCTAGCTGTGCCACCGGACATTCTGGGTTCGAGTCCAGGTTCTGTCGCAGCCGGCCGCGACCGGGAGGCCCATGGTGCGGCGCACAATTGGCCCAGCGTCGTCCGGGTTAGGAAGGGTTTGGCCGGCAGGGATATCCTTGTGTCATCGCACACTAGCGACTCCTGTGGCGGGCCGGGCACAGCGCACACTGACCAGGTCGCCAGGTGTACGGTGTTTCCTCTGACACATTGGTGCGGCTGGCTTCCGGGTTGGATGGGCATTGTGTCAAGAAGCAGTGCGGCTTGGTTGGGTGTTGTTTCGGAGGACGCATGGCTCTCGACCTTCGCCTCTCCCGAGTCCGTACGGGAGTTGCAGCGATGAGACAAGACTGTAACTACCAATTGAATACCACGAAATTGGGGAGAAAAAAAAGGGTGAAAAATACAAAGAGTCCAGTCCTATGACAGTTATTTATTTCCATTAATGGTCTCCATCCGTAACTGTCAGTTAGTCCCTAATTTGTGTATTCTCTGAAACAGGATCCCACTCAGACTGTATTTCATGTCTATGTGTTACTAGATTCTGAAGTGGTTTGCTCAGATGTGTTCTGGTACGATGTACATCCATGACAAACGGGTCTTACACAGGGATCTCAAGTCCAAGGTAAGGAGTTTTTACATAGCTACTGTTTCTGATCGGCAACACACATATTTCCTTTTAAAGGTCACAGTGTGAGTTGCAGACATGACGTTTTATCGTCCTGTTGCTTCCATTTTGTTTTTGACATTTTCATGTACATTTCTCTTGAAGGGGAGAATGTGCCTGAAGAATACTTTGTACATTTTTTTATTTTTATTTTTTATTTTACCGTTATTTTACCAGGTAAGTTGACTGAGAACACATTCTCATTTGCAGCAACGACCTGGGGAATAGTTACAGGGGAGAGGAGGGGGATGAATGAGCCAATTGTAAACTGGGGATTATTAGGTGACCATGATGGTTTGAGGGCCAGATTGGGAATTTAGCCAGGACACTGGGGTTAACACCCCTACTCTTACGATAAGTGCCATGGGATCTTTAATGACCTCAGAGAGTCAGGACACCCGTTTAACGTCCCATCCGAAAGACGGCACCCTACACAGGGCAATGTCCCCAATCACTGCCCTGGGGCATTGGGATATTTTATAAGACCAGAGGAAAGAGTGCCTCCTACTGGCCCTCCAACACCACTTCCAGCAGCATCTGGTCTCCCATCCAGGGACTGACCAGGACCAACCCTGCTTAGCTTCAGAAGCAAGCCAGCAGTGGTATGCAGGGTGGTAAATAATGAACAATATTTTTCAAAAATCCTGCTATAACAATTGGATGACTTTGGGTGTTTCAGTAAGCAACAATTTGATGCCTTCATTTGCGTTAGACTACTTTATTCAAAAATATATACACTGCTCAAAAAAATAAAGGGAACACTTAAACTACACAATGTAACTCCAAGTCAATCACACTTCTGTGAAATCAAACTGTCCACTTAGAACCATTCCTTTTTGGGGGGTGTCTTACTAATTGCCTATAATTTCCACCTTTTGTCTATTCCATTTGCACAACAGCATGTGAAATTTATTGTCAATCAGTGTTGCTTCCTAAGTGGACAGTTTGATTTCACGGAAGTGTGATTGACTTGGAGTTACATTGTGTTGTTTAAGTGTTCCCTTTATTTTTTTGAGCATTGTATATATATATATATTTTTGTCAGTCCACATGTCAAGTGTAATTGCTCCATTGTTATTTACCCAAGTTCTCTCTCTCAACTCCGGGAAACACCCGCAAGCAATTTTTTGTTGTTGTTGTTGGCCTGATGCAGGAGTCTAGTGCAAGAGGAGAGAGACTCTCAGACTGAAACATTCACACCGTTAATTTACAGAAGGATATTCTAATAGCTCGGCTAGGTTGTGAAAAATCCCCCAAATTTCCCCCACCGGTTTAGACCAGCGTTCTAACTCACCCTTGTGTGGCGCAATGACAGAATGACGCCATCTGCCGCCATCTGCCATCCTCTACCACAAACTGTTGCGGGAATAAGCTCGAAACTTTGAATTTTGAGGAACCACTTTATTGTATTGTAAGCCTATGTCGTGGAAAAGTATTTTAAAGCTCTCCCAGGTCATGTTTCACCTCCTAAATCTGGTCAGTGACAGAAGGATTCCGTGTGAGTTGAAGCTCTGTCGTTTTTTTTTTTACTGTACAGGTTTTTTTCATCGATTTTCCTTCTGGTTTCTCCTCAGAATATCTTCCTGACAGACAACGGGACGGTGAAACTGGGTGACTTTGGCTCAGCCTGTGTTCTAAACAGGTACCAGACGATGCTTCGCGCGCTAATACTGTTTCTATATTACTATAATTATACACTTGAGTGGACAAAACATTAAGAACAACTTCCTAATATCTAGTTGCCACCCCTCCCCCCCTTTTTGACCTCAGAACAGCCTCAATCCTTTGGGGGCATGGCCTCTACAAGGTGTCGTAAGCGTTCCACAGGGAAGCTGGCCCCTGTTGACTCCAATGCTTCCCACAGTTGTGTCAAGTTGGCTGGATGTCCTTTGGGTGGTGGATCATTCTTGATACACACGGGAAACTGTTGAGTGTGAAAATCCCAGCAGCGTTGCAGTTCTTGACACAAACCGGTGCTCCTGGCACCTACTACCATACCCCCGTTCAAAGGCGCTTAAATCTTTTGTCTTGCCCGTTCACCCTCTGAATAGCATATTTACACAAGGCATGTCTCAATTAAAAATCCTTCTTTAACCCCGTCTCCTCCCCTTCATCTACGCTGCTTTGAAGTGGATATAACAAGTGACATCAATAAGGGATCGTAGTTTTCACCTGGATTCACCTGGTCAGTCTACGTCGCGGTAAAGAGCAGGTGTTCTTAATGTTTTGCCAACTTGATGTATGTAATCAATTTTTAAATGTTATTTCTCATCGCTTTGAACGATGTCCTGTGTTCTCTGTCACAGTGCGAAGGCCTATGCTCACACGTACGTTGGAACGCCTTACTATGTCTCGCCAGAGATCTGGGACAGTAAGCCGTACAACAATAAGAGGTAGAGTCACAATAACCTGTACAATGTACATCCCTGTTGTATTGATCAATGATTTATATTTAAGCAATAAGGCCCGAGGAAGGTGTGGTAGATGGTTAATATATCACGGCTAAAGGACACGGGATACAGCCCTTAGCCGTGGTATATTGGCCATATACCACAACCTCCCCCGAGGTGCCTTATTGCTGTTATAAAACTGGATACCAACGTAATTAGAGCAGTAAAAATGTTTTGTCATACCGGTGGTATACGATCTGATATATCACGGCTTTCAGCCAATCAGCATTCAGGACTCGAACCACCCCTGTTTATAATTCTGATTAACCCTACAATCTACTGTATAGAAATAATATATATTTGTGGATGATCCATTTTGTAATAGTTTCAATTTTAAACTTAGGGATGTGTTAACTCTGTCAGTGTTACAGTGATGTGTGATTCCCACACCATCTCTCATCTGTGTGTGTGTGTGTGTGTTACAGTGATGTGTGATTCCCATGCCATCTCTCATCTGTGTGTGTGTGTGTGTGTTACAGTGACGTGTGGTCTCTCGGCTGTGTCCTCTACGAGCTCTGCACCCTGCGACACCCGGTACTCACACTCTCTCACACACCGTCTCGTCTGTCTAAATATTTTGTGTGTGTGTACAGTGGTTCAGCTGACTCCTGACTCCCACTGTAAGAACCATTGTTTCATAGTGAGGGAAGGACTGTGTCTTCAGCAGAGTTGAGTTAGGACATGTGTCCCAGCCCAGGGAACTGTGGCCTGTAGCAGAGTTGAATTAGGACATGTGTATGTGTCCCAGCCCAGGGAACTGTGGCCTGTAGCAGAGTTGAATTAGGACATGTGTCCCAGCCCAGGGAACTGTGGCCTGTAGCAGAGTTGAATTAGGACATGTGTCCCAGCCCAGGGAACTGTGGCCTGTAGCAGAGTTGAATTAGGACATGTGTCCCAGCCCAGGGAACTGTGGCCTGTAGCAGAGCGTCTGTCTGAAGCCGTAGCCTGTAGTTGTCTGTCTGGAGCTGTAGCCTGAAGCTGTCTGTCTGGAGCCGTAGCCTGTACCTGTCTGTCTGGAGCTGTAGCGTGTAGCTGTCTGTCTGCAGCTGTCTGTCTGGAGCCGTAGCTGTCTGTCTGGAGCCGTAGCCTGTAGTTGTCTGTCTGGAGCCGTAGCTGTCTGTCTGGAGTCGTAGCCTGTAGCTGTATGTCTGGAGTCGTAGCCTGTAGCTGTATGTCTGGAGTCGTAGCTGTCTGTCTAGAGCTATAGCCTGTAGCTGTCTGTCTGGAGCTGTAGCCTGTAGCTGTCTGTCTGGAGCTGTAGCCTGTAGCTGTCTGTCTGGAGCTGTAGCCTGTACCTGTCTGTCTGGAGCTGTAGCGTGTAGCTGTCTGTCTGCAGCTGTCTGTCTGGAGCCGTAGCTGTCTGTCTGGAGCCGTAGCTGTCTGTCTGGAGCCGTAGCCTGGAGCTGTCTGTCTGGAACCGTAGTTGTCTGTCTGGAGCTGTAGCCTGTAGCTGTCTGTCTGGAGTCGTAGCCTGTAGTTGTCTGTCTGGAGCTGTAGCCTGTAGCTGTCTGTCTGGAGCCTGTAGCTGTCTGTCTGGAGCTGTAGCCTGGAGCTGTCTGTCTGGAGCTGTAGCCTGGAGCTGTCTGTCTGGAGCTGTAGCCTGTAGCTGTCTGTCTGGAGCCGTAGTTGTCTGTCTGGAGCCGTAGCCTGTAGCTGTCTGTCTGGAGCCGTAGCCTGTAGCTGTCTGTCTGGAGGCGTAGCCTGTAGCTGTCTGTCTGGAGGCGTAGCCTGGAGCTGTCTGTCTGGAGGCGTAGCCTGGAGCTGTCTGTCTGGAGGCGTAGCCTGTAGCTGTCTGTCTGGAGGCGTAGCCTGGAGCTGTCTGTCTGGAGGCGTAGCCTGTAGCTGTCTGTCTGGAGGCGTAGCCTGGAGCTGTCTGTCTGGAGGTGTAGCCTGTAGCTGTCTGTCTGGAGCTGTAGCCTGTAGCTGTCTGTCTGGAGGCGTAGCCTGTAGCTGTCTGTCTGGAGCTGTAGCCTGTAGCTGTCTGTCTGGAGCCGTAGCCTGTAGCTGTCTGTCTGGAGCCGTAGCTGTCTGTCTGGAGTCGTAGCCTGTAGCTGTCTGTCTGGAGCTGTAGCCTGGCGCTGTCTGTCTGGAGCCGTAGCTGTCTGTCTGGAGTCGTAGCCCGTAGCTGTCTGTCTGGAGCCGTAGCCTGTAGCTGTATGTCTGGAGCCGTAGCCTGTAGCTGTCTGTCTGGAGCCGTAGCCTGTAGCTGTCTGTCTGGAGCTGTAGCCTGTAGCTGTCTGTCTGGAGCCGTAGCTGTCTGTCTGGAGCCGTAGCTGTCTGTCTGGAGCCGTAGCTGTCTGTCTGGAGCCGTAGCCTGTAGCTGTATGTCTGGAGCCGTAGCAGTCTGTCTGGAGCCGTAGCCTGTAGCTGTCTGTCTGGAGCCGTAGCCTGTAGCTGTCTGTCTGGAGCCGTAGCCTGTAGCTGTCTGTCTGGAGTCGTAGCCTGTAGCTGTCTGTCTGGAGCCGTAGCCTGTAGCTGTCTGTCTGGAGCCATAGCCTGTAGCTGTCTGTCTGGAGTCGTAGCCTGTAGCTGTCTGTCTGGAGCCTGTAGCTGTCTGTCTGGAGCCTGTAGCTGTCTGTCTGGAGTCGTAGCTGTCTGTCTGGAGCCGTAGCCTGTAGCTGTATGTCTGGAGCCGTAGCCTATAGCTGTCTGTCTGGAGTCGTAGCCTGTAGCTGTCTGTCTGGAGGCGTAGCCTGTAGCTGTCTGTCTGGAGGCGTAGCCTGTAGCTGTCTGTCTGGAGTCGTAGCTGTATGTCTGGAGCCGTAGCCTGTAGCTGTCTGTCTGGAGCCGTAGCCTGTAGCTGTATGTCTGGAGCCGTAGCCTATAGCTGTCTGTCTGGAGTCGTAGCCTGTAGCTGTCTGTCTGGAGGCGTAGCCTGTAGCTGTCTGTCTGGAGTCGTAGCTGTATGTCTGGAGCCGTAGCCTGTAGCTGTCTGTCTGGAGCCGTAGCCTGTAGTTGTCTGTCTGGAGGCGTAGCCTGTAGCTGTCTGTCTGGAGCCGTAGCCTGTAGTTGTCTGTCTGGAGGCGTAGCCTGTAGCTGTCTGTCTGGAGTCGTAGCTGTATGTCTGGAGCCGTAGCCTGTAGCTGTCTGTCTGGAGCCGTAGCCTGTAGCTGTCTGTCTGGAGCCGTTGCCTGTAGCTGTATGTCTGGAGCCGTAGCCTGTAGCTGTCTGTCTGGAGCCGTAGCCTGTAGCTGTCTGTCTGGAGCCGTAGCCTGTAGCTGTATGTCTGGAGCCGTAGCCTGTAGTTGTCTGTCTGGAGGCGTAGCCTGTAGCTGTCTGTCTGGAGTCGTAGCTGTATGTCTGGAGTCGTAGCCTGTAGCTGTCTGTCTGTAGCCGTAGCCTGTAGCTGTCTGTCTGGAGCCGTAGCCTGTAGCTGTCTGTCTGGAGTCGTAGCCTGTAGCTGTATGTCTGGAGTCGTAGCCTGTAGCTGTATGTCTGGAGTCGTAGCCTGTAGCTGTATGTCTGGAGCCGTAGCCTGTAGCTGTATGTCTGGAGCCGTAGCTTGTAGCTGTATGTCTGGAGCCGTAGCCTGTAGCTGTATGTCTGGAGCCGTAGCCTGTAGCTGTATGTCTGGAGCTGTAGCAGTCTGTCTTGTGTTTCCAGGAGTCCTCCTAAACCTCTGTTCTCCGTCTCAGTTTCAGGCTCCTAGTTGGAAGAGTCTGATCATGAAGGTGTGCCGTGGTTCCTACCCTCCTCTTCCTCAACATCTGCCCTATGAGCTGCACTACCTGGTCAAACAAATGTTCAAGACCAACCCCAAAGACCGGCCGTCCCTCCACACCATCCTCACGTCTCACCGCGTGGCCAGTCTCCTGCACAGACACCTGCCCAACAAGGTACTACATGTAAGCCAAGTTCAGAACCACATCCCTACCCACAAGACACCATCCCCTACCAGAGCATGTGAGTTGGAGTTGAGCGGTCGGAAATCCCGCTCATCGCTCGTGGAGCGTTGCTTCGATCCATTCATTAAAATCAGAATTTAACCAGAACTTCATCTATTTTTTTGTGGCTACCTGGACCTACCATTTTGGGTTTTAGAAGTATTGAAACCAAACCACATGATTTGGTGATTTTGAAACGTATTTTAATTAACCTGAAAAAGGGTGAATGGAAGAAGTGCTCGTCATTTCAAACAGGGAGCCTAAGAAGCAACAAAAATGAATGATTTAGGCTATGCTATTTTAATTATTTCAAGGCTATAGCCTACAAAGACATACATTGTGAAGAATTTGTAAGTGCAAGACGAGTCAGGGACATTAAGAGCACAGCATTTTAACAATATTTTGTTGTATTAAATCATTATAGTCTATATATAGGCTGTGACTGAAATTAAATGAAGAAATACCTTGTTAGGCTGAGTGCCTTTGAATTCATTTTTAGAAACACCCTTTTGGCTGGAGTCTACCCTCTCCTCACTTACAGAGCCACTTGGGAATGATTAACACCCTTTTGGCTGGAGTCTACCCTCTCCTCACTTACAGAGCCACTTGGGAATGATTAACACCCTTTTGGCTGGAGTCTACCCTCTCCTCACGTACAGAGCCACTTGGGAATGATAAACACCCTTTTGGCTGGAGTCTACCCTCTCCTCACTTACAGAGCCACTTGGGAATGATAAACACCCTTTTGGCTGGAGTCTACCCTCTCCTCACTTACAGAGCCACTTGGGAATGATTAACACCCTTTTGGCTGGAGTCTACCCTCTCCTCACTTACAGAGCCACTTGGGAATGATAAACACCCTTTTGGCTGGAGTCTACCCTCTCCTCACGTACAGAGCCACTTGGGAATGATTAACACCCTTTTGGCTGGAGTCTACCCTCTCCTCACTTACAGAGCCACTTGGGAATGATAAACACCCTTTTGGCTGGAGTCTACCCTCTCCTCACGTACAGAGCCACTTGGGAATGATACACACCCTTTTGGCTGGAGTCTACCCTCTCCTCACTTACAGAGCCACTTGGGAATGATAAACACCCTTTTGGCTGGAGTCTACCCTCTCCTCACGTACAGAGCCACTTGGGAATGATAAACACCCTTTTGGCCGGAGTCTACCCTCTCCTCACTTACAGAGCCACTTGGGAATGATACACACCCTTTTGGCTGGAGTCTACCCTCTCCTCACTTACAGAGCCACTTGGGAATGATAAACACCCTTTTGGCTGGAGTCTACCCTCTCCTCACTTACAGAGCCACTTGGGAATGATACGCACCCTTTTGGCTGGAGTCTACCCTCTCCTCACGTACAGAGCCACTTGGGAATGATAAACACCCTTTTGGCTGGAGTCTACCCTCTCCTCACTTACAGAGCCACTTGGGAATGATACGCACCCTTTTGGCTGGAGTCTACCCTCTCCTCACGTACAGAGCCACTTGGGAATGATAAACACCCTTTTGGCCGGAGTCTACCCTCTCCTCACTTACAGAGCCACTTGGGAATGATAAACACCCTTTTGGCTGGAGTCTACCCTCTCCTCACTTACAGAGCCACTTGGGAATGATAAACACCCTTTTGGCTGGAGTCTACCCTCTCCTCACTTACAGAGCCACTTGGGAATGATACGCACCCTTTTGGCTGGAGTCTACCCTCTCCTCACGTACAGAGCCACTTGGGAATGATAAACACCCTTTTGGCTGGAGTCTACCCTCTCCTCACGTACAGAGCCACTTGGGAATGATTAACACCCTTTTGGCTGGAGTCTACCCTCTCCTCACGTACAGAGCCACTTGGGAATGATAAACACCCTTTTGGCTGGAGTCTACCCTCTCCTCACGTACAGAGCCACTTGGGAATGATAAACACCCTTTTGGCCGGAGTCTACCCTCTCCTCACTTACAGAGCCACTTGGGAATGATACGCACCCTTTTGGCTGGAGTCTACCCTCTCCTCACGTACAGAGCCACTTGGGAATGATAAACACCCTTTTGGCTGGAGTCTACCCTCTCCTCACTTACAGAGCCACTTGGGAATGATAAACACCCTTTTGGCTGGAGTCTACCCTCTCCTCACGTACAGAGCCACTTGGGAATGATAAACACCCTTTTGGCTGGAGTCTACCCTCTCCTCACTTACAGAGCCACTTGGGAATGATTAACACCCTTTTGGCTGGAGTCTACCCTCTCCTCACGTACAGAGCCACTTGGGAATGATAAACACCCTTTTGGCTGGAGTCTACCCTCTCCTCACTTACAGAGCCACTTGGGAATGATACGCACCCTTTTGGCTGGAGTCTACCCTCTCCTCACTTACAGAGCCACTTGGGAATGATAAACACCCTTTTGGCTGGAGTCTACCCTCTCCTCACTTACAGAGCCACTTGGGAATGATAAACACCCTTTTGGCTGGAGTCTACCCTCTCCTCACTTACAGAGCCACTTGGGAATGATAAACACCCTTTTGGCTGGAGTCTACCCTCTCCTCACGTACAGAGCCACTTGGGAATGATACACACCCTTTTGGCCGGAGTCTACCCTCTCCTCACTTACAGAGCCACTTGGGAATGATAAACACCCTTTTGGCTGGAGTCTACCCTCTCCTCACGTACAGAGCCACTTGGGAATGATAAACACCCTTTTGGCCGGAGTCTACCCTCTCCTCACAGAGCCACTTGGGAATGATAAACACCCTTTTGGCTGGAGTCTACCCTCTCCTCACTTACAGAGCCACTTGGGAATGATTAACACCCTTTTGGCTGGAGTCTACCCTCTCCTCACGTACAGAGCCACTTGGGAATGATAAACACCCTTTTGGCTGGAGTCTACCCTCTCCTCACGTACAGAGCCACTTGGGAATGATAAACACCCTTTTGGCTGGAGTCTACCCTCTCCTCACGTACAGAGCCACTTGGGAATGATTAACACCCTTTTGGCTGGAGTCTACCCTCTCCTCACGTACAGAGCCACTTGGGAATGATAAACACCCTTTTGGCTGGAGTCTACCCTCTCCTCACTTACAGAGCCACTTGGGAATGATAAACACCCTTTTGGCTGGAGTCTACCCTCTCCTCACTTACAGAGCCACTTGGGAATGATAAACACCCTTTTGGCTGGAGTCTACCCTCTCCTCACTTACAGAGCCACTTGGGAATGATAAACACCCTTTTGGCTGGAGTCTACCCTCTCCTCACGTACAGAGCCACTTGGGAATGATAAACACCCTTTTGGCTGGAGTCTACCCTCTCCTCACGTACAGAGCCACTTGGGAATGATAAACACCCTTTTGGCTGGAGTCTACCCTCTCCTCACTTACAGAGCCACTTGGGAATGATTAACACCCTTTTGGCTGGAGTCTACCCTCTCCTCACGTACAGAGCCACTTGGGAATGATAAACACCCTTTTGGCTGGAGTCTACCCTCTCCTCACTTACAGAGCCACTTGGGAATGATAAACACCCTTTTGGCTGGAGTCTACCCTCTCCTCACGTACAGAGCCACTTGGGAATGATAAACACCCTTTTGGCTGGAGTCTACCCTCTCCTCACGTACAGAGCCACTTGGGAATGATAAACACCCTTTTGGCCGGAGTCTACCCTCTCCTCACGTACAGAGCCACTTGGGAATGATTAACACCCTTTTGGCTGGAGTCTACCCTCTCCTCACTTACAGAGCCACTTGGGAATGATAAACACCCTTTTGGCTGGAGTCTACCCTCTCCTCACTTACAGAGCCACTTGGGAATGATTAACACCCTTTTGGCTGGAGTCTACCCTCTCCTCACGTACAGAGCCACTTGGGAATGATAAACACCCTTTTGGCTGGAGTCTACCCTCTCCTCACTTACAGAGCCACTTGGGAATGATTAACACCCTTTTGGCTGGAGTCTACCCTCTCCTCACGTACAGAGCCACTTGGGAATGATAAACACCCTTTTGGCTGGAGTCTACCCTCTCCTCACGTACAGAGCCACTTGGGAATGATACGCACCCTTTTGGCTGGAGTCTACCCTCTCCTCACGTACAGAGCCACTTGGGAATGATAAACACCCTTTTGGCTGGAGTCTACCCTCTCCTCACTTACAGAGCCACTTGGGAATGATACGCACCCTTTTGGCTGGAGTCTACCCTCTCCTCACGTACAGAGCCACTTGGGAATGATAAACACCCTTTTGGCTGGAGTCTACCCTCTCCTCACTTACAGAGCCACTTGGGAATGATACGCACCCTTTTGGCTGGAGTCTACCCTCTCCTCACTTACAGAGCCACTTGGGAATGATAAACACCCTTTTGGCTGGAGTCTACCCTCTCCTCACTTACAGAGCCACTTGGGAATGATAAACACCCTTTTGGCTGGAGTCTACCCTCTCCTCACTTACAGAGCCACTTGGGAATGATAAACACCCTTTTGGCTGGAGTCTACCCTCTCCTCACTTACAGAGCCACTTGGGAATGATAAACACCCTTTTGGCTGGAGTCTACCCTCTCCTCACTTACAGAGCCACTTGGGAATGATACGCACCCTTTTGGCTGGAGTCTACCCTCTCCTCACTTACAGAGCCACTTGGGAATGATAAACACCCTTTTGGCTGGAGTCTACCCTCTCCTCACTTACAGAGCCACTTGGGAATGATAAACACCCTTTTGGCTGGAGTCTACCCTCTCCTCACTTACAGAGCCACTTGGGAATGATAAACACCCTTTTGGCTGGAGTCTACCCTCTCCTCACTTACAGAGCCACTTGGGAATGATAAACACCCTTTTGGCTGGAGTCTACCCTCTCCTCACTTACAGAGCCACTTGGGAATGATTAACACCCTTTTGGCTGGAGTCTACCCTCTCCTCACGTACAGAGCCACTTGGGAATGATAAACACCCTTTTGGCTGGAGTCTACCCTCTCCTCACTTACAGAGCCACTTGGGAATGATAAACACCCTTTTGGCTGGAGTCTACCCTCTCCTCACTTACAGAGCCACTTGGGAATGATAAACACCCTTTTGGCTGGAGTCTACCCTCTCCTCACGTACAGAGCCACTTGGGAATGATAAACACCCTTTTGGCCACTCGGTTTTTATTTTATTGTATATATAATTTTTTTCTAGGCCTAAATGTTTTTAGGTAAAATACCCCAATCAAAAGCTCCTAAATGTTGCACTATTGTATAGATAATAGAACAAATATGAACGAACGGTTTAAGAGGTCTAATTGTTTTGTTTATATGTAGTTTGCTACAATGACACACTTTAGTTATCTACCCACCTCATTCCTCTCTTTTAGCATGTGCACGTAGAAAGTACATGATCATGCTTTCGGGATTACGTGTCTTTTCAGATTCCACAATGAC